>NW_026849130.1:0-104144 GCF_030867785.1 Colletotrichum acutatum
GAATTACCCAATGAGACGATCATGACCTTAGATACACCATAAAGGTTGTTCCAACTCATCCTATTGTGTTACACAATAGGGGTCAGAAAGCCATACATTTAAGACAGGATACAGTCCACAGAGACACCCTCGGGAGCCTCGCCCTTCTCTCTCCCTCTTGAATTCTCCGGCTGCGGTATATTGCCACCATCTTTCAATTCTTGCAATTAAAGAGCTTTTGTCATGAGTGCCCCAATAATCGCTCAGCCAGTTGTGGTATCGCTGGCTGACTTGCAAAATGGTATGTCAAAATCTCTCTCCTTTTGGTCCGTTCATCATGACTGACAATAGCTACAGGGAATGTGCCTTTTGAGAGACTCGTCGAGGCTTTTGGGCCGGATTCTCTTGGAATCTTGGTTGTCAAGAATGTCCCACCAGAGTTTCCCGAGCTGAGACGCCAAGCACTTTCATATGCCTCGTATCTAGGAAACTTGCCGGAGAACGAGCTTGGTAAAAAACTCTTCTGTTGAAATGGGAGATCACGGCCACTAACACTGGTATGCAGACAAGGTCGAGAATCCTGCCGCCAAGTATTTGACAGGCTGGTCGTTGGGAAAGGAACAACTCAAGGATGGACAAGTAGATACATTCAAAGGCTCTTTCTACGCCAACTGCGCCTTCTATACCGACCCAACATTAGATGCCGCAAAGCCAACGCCTGATTTCTCAACCGAGAATTTCCCGGAATATCTGTCGCCAAACATCTGGCCCGAAGAAAAGGTCCTTCCAGGCTTCAAACGCAGCTTGGAGGATCTATGCAGGCTATTGATCGACACAGCTGTGCTTGTTGCACGAGCGTGCGATCAATACGCGGAACGGGAAATCGAGGGATACACAAAGGGCTACGTTGAGCACGTCGTCAGCACGAGCAACACCACCAAAGCCAGGTTGCTGCACTACTACCCGCAATCCCAGGAGGGTTCAAGTGAAAACGAGGACGACTGGTGCGGCGTACACCTCGATCACTCAGTTTTGACAGCCTTGACATCTGCCATGTTTGTCGATGAGCACAAAACTTCATCAGGTTCAGTGTCACGCGCGAAGGATGCCACAGGGCTCTCTCCGCTCGAGGAAATGGCAGGAAGCCCCGACCCCCTGGCTGGACTTTACATCAAGTCTCGGACAGGGGACACTGTGCAGGTGAAGATACCTAGGGATTGCATTGCTTTCCAGACGGGCGAGGCACTTGAACGGATCACAAAAGGCAAGTTCAAGGCTGTGCCGCACTTTGTGAGAGGAGTTAGGCCTTCTATGAGTAATGGCCGGGTTGCAAGGAACACTCTGGCGGTGTTTACTCAGCCGAATCTTGGCGAGGAGGTTGACTCAGAGCAGCATATCACATTCGGAGAATTTGCCAGGGGCGTTGTGAGCAAGAATACCGTTGAGGCGTGAAATTGGAGCGCGTTCCGATAAAGAGTAGACTTTGAGAGTAATCGATAGTAATGTGACACCTCGGCTATTGTTGACACCTTTCGGGTTGATACTCGGGTTTGATGCAGTTATTCCGGTGCTATGCCAGGAAGCTACGACCCAAAAGGAGCGCCACATTGAAGGCCAGTACATCTGCTCAATGTGAAGACGGCTTAACGTCGGAAATCTGGCTATCCAATTTAGTAGAGTCAAGCTTCGTAGGCCCTTCTGACTCCAGACCCCGCTCTTCCACAACAGCCTCGATGACCTGAAGCTCCGTCTTGGCTCGCCGCTTTTCGACTAGGATAAGAACGGTGACCCAAATCGCCATGGTCGTCCCCACAGCGATCATGGCAATCATTCCTTTCTATCGTACGGTCAGCATGATCTTGAGGATCAAGCCTCGGGTCTTGAAGAAGGACAGCTATCATACACACCTTGAATTCTGGAGCGTCATCGGCCCTGTAAAAAATGAGAGGCCACCAAGCTTGGAAGCAGTTGCCAGCCGCATTCATGCATGCAATAACACATGATCGTAGTCTCGGTGATTCGTTTCGCATCGAGTCATTGGCCCACGCGAAGAAGGTGGCTTGGATGCAGTAGATCGAGCCAGCCCAGTAGTAAGCCCCGAACTTGGCTGCTGTCGAAGTTGGGGCGAGAATGATTGCGGCATTTGCAATAGCCGTGAAGCAGACGTAGTATCCCGAAAGCCATCGCCTACCCCAGATATCTGTTGAAGTGGCCCACAACAACGTGCTCGTCACGCCCATGGCCTGTACACCGGTAGGGTAGTTGTTGCGTTGGTAGAGATTGTACTTTTCTGTCGGGTGAGATTGCATGTAAAGGTTGAGAAGCGACTGATTTGACTGCGATTCGGAGCAGTTGCCCAGGATCCATAGGAAACAGAAGGCATAGAAGTACCAGGAGTGGACCACCCTAGAGAGAAAAGACTTGGACATAATGCTCTCCGTCTTGTCATCCTCGTGGATCGGTACGCGCTCTTTTGCAAGAGCGATTTCTTCTTGGCTCAAATAGAATGCCGTGGTCGTATGGGGTGTGTCGGGGAAGAAGAAGTATCCGTAGACAGCGACTGGCAGCGTGATGATGCCAGAAATCTGAGAATAGTCAGCAAAGAATCTAGATAGAAAGACGTTTGCAATATTACAATGAAAAGCCATTTCCAGCCTGGCAGGCCATGCAGGCCGTTCATAGACGAATGGATTCCACTTTGCAAAAACCCGCCAAACATGCCACCTGCTAGACCGCTAGCGGTAAAGAGTCCCGTGCGTTGGCCAAGCTCTTTCTTGGTATACCACGATCCTAGAATGTACTGGGTTCCGGCGAAAATGCATGATTCAAAGTATCCTTGGAAGAATCGGATAGCCATGAGGTGTTGCGGGGTCTTTGCCACCGCGTTGAGCATAGTAATTCCCGCCCAAGTTGTAATCATAAAAGGGAAGAAGTTTCGAGGCTTGAAATAAGTTAAGAGCAAATTATTGGGGACAATGCCAGCCACAAAGTGGCAAAGAGAGGTCAGTAATCGGATCTTCGGAATCTGGTACTCCATGCGTGGCCGCGAGAACTCACATGAGGTACGCCGTCGCATAAAGAGTCGTGACTACGGTCAGTTGAGCACCTTTGAAGCCCAAGTCCTCTCTCATTCCAGAAACATATGCTTGGGTTATGCTAGCTCTGTCGAGGTAATTCCTGATTCGAGTCACATTCATCAGTATCTCCGTTATCAATATTGCCAAGCCATCCACTCACATAAAATACGCTGTTCAATGTTAGAAACGGCAATTAGACCACGTAACGTTGACGGGTATGAACATACCTAAACAGCAGAAAGTGAGAATGAAGAAGTCCAATTTGAGAACAAGTTTCCTCTCCAATGGAGTGGAAGCGCCCTTGAAGTGTTCCCTCAATGAAGAGAAGAACCCCATCGTGGTTACTGAGGTGTCTTGCTCCAGCCGGTGACGCGAGAAGTGGAACAAAGGGCTACTAGGTGATGATCAAGGGCCGGGAGCTATACACACTTGGAAGCTGATGGGCGCATGTGAGGAAATAGTCGGAGAGCTCTTCTTATGTCTAAACTGCCTTTGGTGCAGTGTCTAGATGAAGTTGCCGTTATTGGCTTATCTGCTACTCCAAGACGCCTTCCCCCTGCACATGGGGAAGCATGCTTGGCTCGGGGATAAGGGAATGGTGCCCCGCCCTTCCAGGAAGCTTCCATTATCAAGGCTTAGCAAAATCTGGGGGTCTTGAGAGATACTACTTGCCAAATACCAATTACCCAGAGGTGAGTAAGGCCAAGAAGCTTGGAAGTCTTGAAGTATCTCGCCCATAGATAAGAACTAGGCCGGCCACCTTTTCATTTCGAACATGCGCTAATGCCAAACTGTCCGACTGTTGTTGCTGAGTCTACGATAAGCGGAACATTTCGATCTTTTCAGTGCTATCGTTACTTGTATATGTGAGGTTGGAAGCCAAGACCGTGTGTTGAGATGGGTGGGTGGGTCAACTTCTCGGAGGAGCTCCTCCCGTCGATCTCGACACAATATCGACACAAGGTGAAATCAACATACCTTAAACCGGGCTGTGTGGTCCAGGTAGGTAGCTCACAAACACCTAGGATTATCATCAACTCGGTTTTCAAGCCAACAATGAATGAGAGTGTGGTCGATTTCAGTTGGACGTAATCATCGTCGGTTTCTTTTCTGCCAGTATGATTCATGCTTGTATTCCCCTGTAAATGATCCTGAAACAGAGAAGGAATGAAGAAAAGCCAGAGATGGATGTATTGACGCCAAAGGATGTATTAGACTTTCGTAGCATTTTGTCTCGAGTCTAATAGTATGCTGAGGGCACCACGTAACTCAATTTCTTTAGGAAGCGTTACCGGCGGCTAAACCCCAATGGCATAATCCAAACTGAAGGACCTTATTTAACGCTACTTAATCAGTCGTTATCTGCTAATTTGGCATGATGGATTCATCATTTCCAGCTTCCGTCTGCAATCTCCTGATTTTAGAGCCTAGCTAGCCTTCAAAGAGGGTACATAAACCTCCCGAGGAACGTTGTCGAATTTGCCCAGGCTTTGATGGCCTTCGGGGTCAGGATATTCGCCAGCGAAAAAGTCGGCGTGTTTTTGAGTGTCTCGCGGACGATCAAGATCATACTCATAACGCTTGAACCCATGTTTCCGAGCGTCCAGGAAATCCGCCATACAGAATACCTGCTCATCAATAGGCTTATCGCGACCAAGTCGCTGAAGGAGAGGGGAGCCTTCAATGGGCACGAGTTCTTGCTCGTCAGCCGGACGTGAGAAGTAGATTACTCCGATGCGACGAAGATGGCGTTGATCCTCGGGAGGCTCTGCACATCAAGAATTAGTAATTACTTACTTTAGGTAAGCCATCGATCTTTGCAGAAAGCAACCACTTACGGACAACTCTATGGATAGTGGCCTTGAACAGGCCTCCGGTCAGTCGAGCAAGGGCATCGCCGAAGTTGACGACCAAACCATGAGGCTGGTGCTCGACCCATCGATACTTCCCATCATTATGGTCGAGAACCTGAAGTGCCGCTATGGGTTGCGAAAATAGGAAGGTCCATGTGCCCAGATCAGTGTGCCCCGAGAGGAAGATATCGCGGTACTTCTCGCTTTCTTCCTTCGATCGCGGCTCGCACATCATGTATCTGATATACTCGGTCTTGGAACCCCCGGGTGCATGCGTTGATTGAATTACCTCTTCAGGGACCTCCAAGATCATAGCAACCTGGGTACCATAATAATCAGTCTGAGCCACGTTCGGGATTTCAGGGGCGAGCTCACCAAAGTCAGAAGTTTCTTGAGGATGTTGGTTCGAAGAGATTGCATCACTTCCTGCGTCTCCTGCAAATACGGTCGCATAATCTCAGGATGGGGACGGTGAAGCGGGTCATGAACCAGAATGTTGTAATGATCCAGCTGCTTAGGGAAGCCTCCCTTATGCCCCAGGGGACCAGCAGGTTTGTACGCAAAATACAGTCCCCGTGCATCTTCCTCGGGAGTTACTATCGCGGGGTGTCAATGCTTACACTCTTCTATCTTGGACCGATAAAGTAGCTGTCGATACCTTCATAAGGCGCCTTCTCTTCCGCCGGGAGGGTCATCATGGCGTTTGCTATCTGCATTTGGCGAGCGTAAACTTCGTCGGAAATGCCATGATTGCTCAAAGTGAGAAAGCCATAACCAGTCGCAGCTTCATAGAGATCCTTTGCAAGTTCCTGTCGGCCGATTTGGGTGTCAAACTTGGACAGGTCGAGGTTCACAAGTTTGACATAGTCCACTTTTCATGTTGTAGTCAGCTGAATAAGTTCGATGGATTGATTCGACCTTGGAAGGCAAGACCTACGCTTCTCCTTGGTGGGTGGAGCGGGTGTAAATGGAGGAAGGGACATAGTCTCTATACTGGGTGAAACGGAAAGCCTCTGGTGATAGGGCTTGATACAGTTGAAGATGTAAAGGAGGAATCTTTCCGTATCTGGCTCTTTGAATAGTTGATGGCCTTTACTCGAGCAATCGGACTGGATCTTCACTGCCTGTTATTATATTACGAGTCGCATTTCTGTGAAAAGAGCTACCACATGAGCGCACTCTTACTGCATGACCTGTCACAGCGACTTTTACGCCCCATCAATGTCCCAAACACCGGAGCCGAATTGTAGATTATTCATCTACACATTCATGCCGCGTGATTACAGGTGCTCCTTGAGCGTGTTCCTCCTCCGAGTCCTCTCAACATGTCTTCTAGCGAGCCCAGTCGGCTCAACCTCTCAGTCGTCCTCCAATCAGCCCTCCCAACTCATCCAAGAGGAGCGCACAACCCGGGCTTGTCACGCTTCCCGACTGGAGGTTGCATCGTATCTTCGTGGGGTAAAGGAGATGGTGGGTGGTTGAGAGGAGCTCCTCCCAAGTGGGGCACCTCTTCCCCAGACATTGAAGTCTAGCATTGACGCTTATCAGGCCGTCACCTGCGACCTTGGTCGGGGCTCCTCCACGGTGAGCTCCAGTCAGCCCCTTGTTTCGTATCTCATTTGCCTTGATCATATCTAGAGCCTTTCGGACTTCGTCATGCTGCATAGAATCTTTCAAGACGAGGAATCGGCACTGACTAGGTTACTACGGTAGATCTATTCAGTTCAAGACTTGGGACATTTTATCCGGTGCGGCCGCACTGGGCAACAGACAAGCGTGCAACTGGGAACGATAAGAGTAGCGAACCCATATTTTGCGGAGAAGACGATTGTCCTATCATGTTGACTCTGTTATCACGACATGCCCATCGACCTTCAATGCTTTCACGACTGCTGTGAGAAATCGTCGACTGTGAATATTGAAGCTTCGTGGAAAACATCTCTACTTTGCACTCAAGAGTGAACTCAGAAACCTACTGACAGTGCTGCCATTGAAACATTATCATTGTCATAACGTCTAGTGTGAAAATGTCTACCAAATCAACCGACAAGCCATTCCAGTGTCCTGCGTGCTCAAGTCGATTTACCCGACAGGTGATTCTCCTGTCGAGCGATAGCCCCTAATGCAAATTATTGACAGTCAGCAGGAGAACTTGAATCGTCATACGGCATCAGGTAGTGATTAAATGAAAATGTCGCAATGTCTAGAGACAAGCCAGACTGACGGACCCAGTACATCAGCGTTCAAATCTGAGGCCATTCCCGTGTCCACAGTGTGAAGTCAGCTTCTCCAGAAGGTTGGCACTATTTCCAGGACATCGAACTACTTCGAAATTTTGATAGAGTCTGAGTTGACTTATGTTAGTGATTTGAGAAAACGCCACGTGAGAAGATACCACGCAAACCCCGATCGCACTGGTGAGACAATTCATGTGGCCAGTCATGCTGCGCCAGCCGACGAGCCAACAAAAGAAACAAACAAAGCAACGGAAGCGAACCGCTCTATCGATCTTTCAAACGGCCAAGGTGTAGGTGTTCCGTTCATCAAGCCCAACCGAATTTTAATCTAATTTTGTCAATGCCTCAGTCAACACCGATTCCACAAGTGTTCGCATCACGAGGCATTTCATGGTTATTCAAACTTCCTCAATTTGTATCAGCTTACTTCGATCGTTTTCAGCCCACGTTCCCGCTTCTACATAAGCCAACATTCGACCTCGATACGGCTCAGGAGCCGTTGATACAAGCAATTGTTTGCCTTGGGGCCATTTATCAAGTCCAAGGTTCAGGCCAGGAGATAAGTGCCACATTGTTCTCTTCGGGCTTGAAGTCTCTGGACGTATACGTAAGTGAATATACAAGAGTGACTTTGTGCGAATGCTGAGCGGTAGAATCACTTCTAGGTTCGCGAGAGTCGGCGGGTAAGATTCAGAGAGTTGTGGGTCATGCAAGCCTACTTGCTATTCGAATATTACGCATTCTATAGCTGCGACGATGGCCGATTCTCAACGGCTCTCAAGATCCACAGGAAGCTTGTTGATGCTGTCCGACAGTACCAGATGCTCCAAGACAGAGTAGCTCTTGGCGTGGACGAAGTCTCCAGCCCGAACGAACCTGCGGTAGCTTCTTCAATGACCGAGACCGAGCACGCCTGGCGAGTTGCCATGTACAACGAGTCAAGAAAGCGGTATGGCCGCCTACCACCGCGGTATCAGCGCGGAAACCTGACCTCAATTAAAATGAAACGCTGACATTGGAGGTCTCAGGATTGTGTACTGTCTATACTACCTTGATGCTCAACTCTCAGTCTGTTGTAACATACGTCCGCTGCTCGCAGCTCTCGAATTGAAATACGAACTTCCGTGTCAAGACGACATATGGCAAGCTGCCACAGCCGAAACCTGGCAAGCCCTCATATTTTCTGAAGAAGGGTCATTCAACGAAGAAGACGACTATGAAGCCAATGGCGACCCGCGCCCGGCGCACGGCGATCTGTACGCAAGTCTCATGTACTTGATGAATCCTAACCCGCCGGACCGGCCACTGCGATTACTCTGGCACTCGTCTTTTGCGTGTCTGATGCTCATGACGCAAATTTTGATGATGATTCGTGACCTCACCTTGGCAAGTTCGTTCTTGTACAATAACGTGCGATGTGGCGAGTCCAAGAACAACTTGTCAATTATCTCAGAAGCTAGTCGGACCTCGATAATGCAAGCTCTGAATGCCTTGTCGGACATCATGCGCAAGCCATCTCTTCCTGGAACATGCCCACTCAGCAGCCCTTTATATGATTCTAAGTCTGTGGAGTCTGGCCTATGGAGCAATGTCTGGATCGTGTGGCATTATGCTGCTATGAATCTAACCCATCAAGAGGCGTTACTCACGAGCGGCATCGTCGAGTATAGTCTTCCATCCGCTGTTTCAACCTGCTGGGAACTTGGTAAGCCTCGGGTGAAGCAGCATCGAGATGTGTACGAAGATAGAGATGGTACGTATATGAGTGCTTCTTCAGATTATCATCCATGCGAAAGACTTCAGATGAAGCAAAACACCAGCTCACACTGTCTCAGTCATGCGTGTTGCTAGTAGCCTGGAGAGCATTCTTGTGCTTCTTTCTCACGACACTAGACCCATCGGTATCAACTTTCAGTTGCAATCTGAATTCACCCCCAAAACAATCGAAGATCCATTCATCACAATGATCGGATACAAGGCCTGTCTGCTAGGCTGGCGCATAGTACGTCTAATGGCCGTCAGCCTGCAGGCCAGCTCGGCCTCGTTCAACATCCAAGCACAAAGCATCTACTCCATGTCCGCCCGTGTTGTACTTACTGGCATACTGGCTGCCATAAGCTCAGAGTCTGCGAATCAGAGAGGTCAGTGGGATTCAACAGCGGCAGTAGATGATGCCGAATCACGATACCTGACATGGATGGAGGCAACATTCTTGGCCAGGGATGTTTGGCCACCGGGCAAATGGATTGTCGCGGTATGTAATGAAAGCAGACATGAGACTGAGTGATTATTCGCAGTGTGTGCTCTATTGCAAATGGACTTCTATGCAGGCTCCGAGGTATCTGGACATCGAATCATGCTGAATTTTCAGAAGTCCCTCTCAAGTTCCGGTGTTGATATGATTTCTGGAAGTGCCAAGCTTCCCCAGACTTACAAGCCATCATAGTCAGGGTAAGTACCACCAGGCTCGTCACGAATGACATTAGGTCCAAGAATGCTATCAAAAATTCCATCTTTGTCATTCCGGATGCGCATGTAATACTCATGTACCACAGGGTGCTTCTCGGCCCAGCTCTTGGTAAAGACCTTGGAGTCGGTCAGTAACTTTTTGGATACTCGATTCAGGGAACTTGATCTCCTAGTTGAACAGGTCCTTACATATTGGTAGCCTCTTGCGAGACCAGAAACGACGAATAAGTCGGCAAGCGTCAACGTGTCTCCAACGAGATAATTCTTCCCTGTCATCTCCCTCTCGATGGCACGAATGGTCAATTCACAGCCCTCCTCACAAGTCTGGAGAATCTCAGGACTGCTAGGAGCCCGTCCGATTATGGGTCCTATCCATGCCATAATGGGTGGCAGGAGCTCATAGTTCGTGAATGACGCCCACCGAAGGACAGTTGTCTCCTCCTTCAATCCGGATCCACAAAGCTTTGTGTTTGGATCCTGCTTTGCTACTGCAATACCGTCAGTTTTACCGAGATTACCGCTTTCAATAAACTTAGCACTTACGAAACCATGCAACTGCGTTGCTTTCGTAGACAGCAAAGCCATCGGCGGTCTCCAGCGCGGGAACTTTCCCAGTGTGGAACTTGGAGAGATATTCTTCACCGACGCCGCCCTTTTCCGGGTATACTTTGATCGGGAATGCGTTGCAAATTTCGACGTCGAGTTTATTATACTTGGCAACGAAGAGCACCATTGTAGATCGAGGCGCTTTAGGATACGTGTAGAGCTTGCCGAAAGACATCTTGCTGCCTGTAATAACTTGTCTGACTGGAGAATGAAATAAAGTAGGGAAGAGTTTTGCTGCTCGAATCTGGATTGAAATTATAGCTGTAGTTAACCGGGAAGGAGATCTTGTTCTCTACATAACGCATCCTGCATGTTATCTTTGATGATTATCGTCATAGGGAGGAGCTCCACCACCGACAAAGGTGGAGGTCTCTCCCGTGACAAATGCTCCTCCTACATCCAAAGACTACCTTGACAACTTATTGTTTGACCAGTCAGCTGGGCTCACGCAACTCTCCTCTCGCGCTGACTCTGTCTTTAATTGCGTCGTTTAGTAATCTAGCGAGTATCCCATCGACTGCTAGAAGTACAGATGCAGCATATCCGTCTCCAGTTTTTCTTTAACTTCTAAGGTATTTCTTTTCAACCTGTTCATGGCGTATAAAAGGAAAACACAGTCGGACAGATATATAATTCATTATCATCACTTGAAAAGGTATGTATTGTTGTATTGACGGTATCTGGCAGCTGATGGGAGAGAAAAGTCACGGGTAGAAATGCAGTGCTAATTTGACAAAAAAAGGAAAAAGGAAAACACAGTACTCACTCTGATGATACCAAGCTAGTCTAGGGTCGTGATCTGACATGAAGCAGTTGGAACGGAGAAGGTCTTTCAAAAGCGCGGCTTCTTCATTCATCCAAAGTTCGTCCAATGGCTAAATTAGTCGACCCAAAGCATCAACTCAACAGGTTACACGATTGTCAAAATCCGTTGATCTCCCGAGCACGCAAAACGTTCCCGAGATGCGGGGAGGACTTCCATGTCATGATATGACCGCTAATAGGCGCGGATGCGGCAGTCAGCCGTGGAACCGTTCCTGTAGCATCAGTTGTCGTTGTAAAAGGAATGCTACCGCTTATGAGCTGAAAATGCAACCTTGTCTTGCGAACCGGGAGGAAACGGTTGGAGCGTGTCTACCATCCCACCGGCCGAGTCTGTGGGATTTAGCTAGCCATGCAGTCGGCCGAATGCAAGATGAAAATCTGGGGTCATCGGCTGAACTGATGCCACCCTTTCGCATCATCCGCAGTCATGCAACTGCCGGAAGAAATATAGTGAAGCACCGTAGCTGGAGCGCAATCTCCTTGGGCTGTAGATCGACGGTCAAGATCTTACGAGCCAATGGGACACATCAAACTGGATTTCACGATGTCCTCGTACCGACTGAAAGAGATCCGAGATGGCCGAAACCACATTTTGCGTTCGCGACGAAAGTGATAAGACCGAGCTGATGTCCGTCAGAATAATCAATTATTTCAGCAGTCAAGCACAGGACACCCTACAAGACAACACAGTGAGCATATCAATACATTGACACGATGAGATCCTGGCTACGCTCACTCGTCACGATAGCTGCTTTGGCGGCCCCTATCGTGGCAGAGACCTTCACCAACCCGGTCATATGGGAAGACCTCGCCGACAATGAGGTTCACCGCGTCGGAGACACCTACTACTTGACCGCATCCACCATGCACTACTCCCCCGGTGCGCCCATACTGCGCTCCAAAGACCTCGTCAACTGGGAGTACGTCAGCCACTCGGTCCCGGTCCTCGATTGGAACTCGCACTACGACTTGGCGGACGGCAAGAACGCCTATGTCGAGGGCATCTGGGCATCCTCCCTTCGACACCGGGCAAGCAACGGTCTGTGGTATTTTGTAGCCTGCGTAGAGTTCTCAAAGACCTACGTCTACACATCACCTGACCCTGCTGGGCCCTGGACCAAAGCCGGCACCATTGACACGTGCTACTACGATGTTGGCTTGTTGTTTGACGACGACGATATCCCGTACGTGGCCTATGGAAACACCGCGATCTCTGTTGCGCAACTCTCTGCCGACGGACTTACGGAGACTCGACGAGAGACGGTATTCCAGACTCCCAGCGATATTGGTGCTCTGGAGGGTGCGCGGATGTACAAGCGAGACGGAAACTACTACATCTTCTTGACAAGGCCGCCTGATGGACAATTCGTACTCAAGTCATCCAGCCCATGGGGTCCGTACGAAGTCAAGGTTCTCGCAGACAGAATCGCACTTAATTCGGTTCCAAATGCCGGCTCGCCGCACCAGGGCAGTCTCGTGGACACCCAGAACGGAGATTGGTACTACATGGGCTTCACGGACATCTATCCCGGCGGCCGCTCCCCCGTACTAGCTCCCATCACTTGGGGAGATGATGGCTTCCCGTCGCTGGTGACCGTCAACGGTGCTTGGGGAGACTACGAGTACCCGCTTCCCCGGGCGGATGTGCCGAGCGCTCTACGCACCGATGAGTTTGCCGGCACATCCCTCCGCCCCGAGTGGGAATGGAATCACAACCCCGATGTCAGTGGTATCGAGGTCAACAACGGAATCACACTCCGCACCGTCACTGTGACATCGGACCTGTACTCGGCTCGCAACACCCTGACCCACAGAATTCGTGGACCGATCGGAACAGGCACCGTCCACCTTAACGTTGCAAACATGGCCGACGGGGACCGCGTTGGCCTCGCAGCGTTGCGCGATAAGTCCTCTTGGATCGGCATCGAACGTGAAGGGGACGTGTATTCTATCGTCACTGTCGGGGGCTTGACTATGAACACTGATTGGACCACGAATTCGACGGGAGAAGTTGTTGAGCGCAGGCCATTGGGAGATGCCAGAGATGTCTACCTCAAGATGGTAGCTGATATTCGCCCTGGCGGGCCTGGAAATGTTGTCTTCAGCTACAGCGTCGACGGCCAAACTTTCGAGACTGTGGGCGCGTCATTCACGCGGTACAACAACTGGGAATTCTTCATGGGCTATCGATATGGCATCTTCAACTACGCGACAAAAGCATTGGGTGGCTCTGCGAGAGTTTCGTCGTTTACCAATGCTTAGTTCTAGTGTTGAGTCTCGAGGTTCTTGTGGAAACTCCGCCCAAACACGAAGAAGCAAGAAGTTTCTGAAATTGCAAATGGCCAAACTCAGGGAACACGTAATGTGGGAGAAAGAAGGGAACGTTCACCATTGTATTTACTCTTATTCTTCGGCTACGAATAATATCATCAATAATTCGCAGCAGCTGACGCCCCTCGGTTCGTCCACAATTTAAAGTCACAATGCAAGGAATCGGAGAAAGCCAACATACCGGGCAAAGCGCATCTCTTCCCCGCACTCAAAAGTCCGCAGGCTCCAACCTCCAACCCCGAGTTGGTGAGCCCCCAACCTCGCCGGGTAACCCGGACCTAAGCGGACCCAATAATGGAGCTTGATACGCGCCAAAAGGGACCAGAGACCCGGAGGGAGACCTGGGGTATTTGAACGCGATGCTTCATTTGGATCCAATGCCGAGGTTTGTTGGGTCCTCATGAGGAACCCCTCATTGAGAAGATGCCTAGCTCGCCTACCCAGATGTGCCATTTACGGTCACCTCCTCGTGCAGCAGGCTACATCCTGTCAATCCTAACCCCGCGCCCAGCAACTCTTCGAAGCCAGTGTCCCGGTCTACACGTGTACTATCTCACTACGGGCCGAACATGTGTGTGAAGTAGAGAGGATTATCGATGGCTGTCTGTTGACCGTGGCACTCAGCTGATTCGTCATCGGAGAGCGGTCTGGGATGACCCCTGACGATCCGAACACCTCGATATGCATTAGTTTTTTGGAGGCTAGCTTTCCCCCAGCCCACTGATGAATCTCCGAGCCTGTTGCGACTAAGAAAGCGCGGCAATGGGGAACTGTTTTGGCCAAGTGGGTTTCCCATCGACAGCTTTCCGCAGCTGCGGGAGCAGGTCTCAGTGCGGATATCGTTCTAGTTCGCTTGGCCGAAGGGGTCTCGGTGAGTATGCGACGTCATGCAAGTCTTGATAAATACCTCTTCGTTTCCCCCGAGCTTTCCTTTGGCGCTGACGTTGGACAACGGACCTTTGTTCTCCCCGGTCGTTCCGCATCCGTCTCTTGCTCTACCCTTTTAAGCCTCTTCTTCGAGTCTATCTCCCCAGATATCTCTCTCGATTCTTCCAGTACCTACAGTAGATCAGAGAGTTGACGCCACCCAAAATGAGAGTCAAGACTAGCACCGCCCTCACCGGCATTCTCGCCGCCGCCGCCGCCACGGCGCAAAACGCAACGAGCACCTGCGCGACCGGCGTGTACATTATCGTAGCCCGCGGCAGCAACGAAGCTCCCGGGTCCGGCAGAATCGGCAGCGTCGCCAATGGAACTTTCGCAGCCATTCCCGGGTCCCAGATCGCGCCGCTCGACTACCCGGCGACGTTTGACAATTATTCGACGTCCGTCGCCGCCGGCGCCGTTGCCTTGAATGCCGCGTTGACCTCCTATAACGCGCGATGCCCGAACTCCAAGGTTGCGCTGTTGGGATACTCTCAGGTAAGCTCCGGTCGCAATGAAGACTTCGATATTGCGCATCCATCTGCACCACCGCCAACTCAGATTCATGGGATGACATGATCACCCATCTTACCAGAGCGCCGGAAAGGAGGGTGGCAATTGGGCGGGAAAATTGGACGGCTGCTTGAAAATTTACTTTTGTTTTCTTCCGCTGACTTGCATGAAACTTTAGGGTGCGCAAGTGACAGGTGATACTCTGTGCGGCAGCGTCGACGAGGACGAGGGCGAGGCTCTCAACATTGAGTTCAATCAGACGGCGCCCGTTCCCGCATCCGTCGTCGACCAAAGTGGTTAGTAGCCGCCCACCCAGTCACTTTCTGTTGACATGATCGCGAAGCTTACACATCTTCAGTCATCGCCGTGATTCTCTTCGGGGACCCAACCCACAACGTCAGCGCAAGCTGGAACAAGGGCACGAGCAAGCGCAACGGAGTAAGTTCCACCTTGGCGAAACGTGGTGGCGGAATCAAGCCCCTACCTCGAATACCTAGTGTAACGTCGGACTTGCTGACTCGTTCTTCTCTAGCTCTTCCCCCGTGAGAACGTGACCAAATGCGAGGCATACGCGTCCAAGATTGAGTCCTACTGCGACACGGGAGATATCTACTGCGATCTCGGTAACAACACCGCCGTTCACGGTTCTTACTTTGCCAACTACACCGACGATGCCGTTGAGTTCATCTGGGCGCAGTACAACGCTTCCAAGTCAACCAACGGTTCGTCGCCGACTGCCACCCCCACTACAGTTCCGGGATCCGGAGCTGCCGACTCAGCCCCGGGCCTGCTAATGTCCCTGGCTGGTCTGTCTATGCTGGCGGCTTTCATCTTGTAAGAGAATAAGTTTGTATCATTGGGAAAGCATGCTGGAGAAATTTCATGGGGCATGGTGGCAATCCACCGGCTTTGTAATCATTCAATAATGACCGCTATGATCTGAAGACACCTTCTCGAGCTTCCCGGGACTTTCATCCCACCGGCATTTACAACTTTCCCAACACTCCACCCCCGAGAATGAACTCCATTATTCACTCGGTCCGTAAGTGCCGGACCGACGGCGCTGTAAGGTTCAGAATCCAGTCGTCCTCGTTACTTTGAACAGCCATACTACAAAATGAGCCGCCATTCAGTGCTCTGTGGCTTCAGAGACCATGCGTGCAACTGTCTAGCAGTAGCTGATTTCTATATCAAGCATACTCCGCTGCCGAGCCTTATCTAAACGTCCCGTTTGCGGCGAGCTAGTAAAAGTTCGGATACCCTCCACGTGCGGCTTAAAATGGGTTCACAACTCAGCTACAACCAAGATTAATGTTTTTGGGACCGCAGCTCGTGTCAAGTCCAATCAAACTCGGTAGCAATCCGCAGCAATTCGCTCGCCTCGCCGTTGCTGTGGATCATATCTCTTGGCATTCCACGGTAGCCAGGCCTCCATTCCAAAGCTGGGTCTCTAAGACGGGCCGAGAGCATGGCTACCGGGCCTTCCCGTCTGGCTGGCTTAACCCCCTCGTGGGCTGGACCCTTGAGGGAAGAATCAGGATACAAGAGGATCTCGTTTCTCAGTGAGTGTGTTCTAGAGTATGTAAGTACTCACGTGTACTGTTCTGCACTACGCCCATACACCTCCACAGCTGTCTCTGTGGTAACGTGCAAAACCTGAACCCGATCTCGATTCGCTAAAAACCAACATCAGGCATCGCGTGATGTCTCGCGCGCCATGCAAGAGCTGAACTATGAGTAAATTGAAAGTCTTTAGGACTTACCACTCAAGTGCACTTGTTCTTATGGTCTCGGCTCATCCATAAAACGGCAAGTGTCTGGCAGTCAGCCCATGCAGCTCAGCTTCTCCGGATGCGGCATCAATGGGTGTGGCATTGAATTTCAGCTCCGACCGAAACAGTCCCACTCAGTGCCATCGGCTGTCCCAAAGGCTGCAGATCAGATAAGGCTGACAGCATGATCAGTACACATTTGAGAAATTAAAACCGCTGTCGCCAGCCCTCATGCTGCCCACTCTCACACAGGAGCTCCAATTCAAGTCAACACCAATATCAAATCCTCACCTAAAAGTCTTTCTCGCTACGTTGTATTCCACCATGTCTACGTTGAGTCTCTTCCAGCAGATCCATCTGCAGTCCTTGACTGCCAACCTAGCAGGCTCAATCGTGGGCCCCGAATGGATTCTCCAGGACGCCATGAACATCGCAGCCAAGCGCATGGTCAAGAAGCACCTAAGCCAGTACGGATGGGACCTCACCTGGGGTCCCCGAGTATGGAAGTCGGAGACTTCAAAATGGTACGAAGGCCTCAACAACTGTTGGATGGTGATGAAGGCATCCAACGTCGAGTATCCCGACGGGACCAAGTTCGACACATACGTTGTGGCGATTGCTGGCACTGCTGTATTCTCGATAGAGGATTGGAAGTTCGAGGATTTTGGAGTCGACAAGGTAGTGGACTTCAATGCCTACACCAAAACCTTCAAGACCGGTTCCGCAGAGCAGCCTGTCGGGGTCCAGAATCCTCCTTTCCGCGACATTCCGTACGGCGCCTGGGGAACAACCCTCGGTGCTTGGGCAGTCGTAACACATGCCTCACCGAGCGGAAATCCGGGAGCTGGTACAAACCTCTTAGAGTATCTCGCCAATCTCAAGAAGAGCCCGGGAGACTTCCGAGTCATCTTCACCGGCCACAGCCTCGGAGGCGCCCTTTCGCCCTACCTGTCCCTGGCAACCAAGGCCAACAATCTCGTTCCGGGCGTGGCCGATATTGCGGGTGACATCCTCGCCCTTCCTGCCGCGGGAGCCACACCAGGCGAACAGCTTTTGAGCGATGCCTACTCTAAGCTGTCGAAAGTGAGCGGCCCAGGCGGGTATCAGTTGTGGAACGCGGACTTTTACAACACCCTTGACATCGTTCCGAACGCTTGGTCAACGGACGACACCCAGGACCGCAATATTGACAAGATTGTGTCAATCTACGGTCCTCTACAGGGAAAGATTCTTACACAAATTCAAGGCCTCGTGCAGAAGGCAAAAGATCGCGCCAAGTCATCCGGCTTCACATACATCCCTATCGAAGGCAACCCTTTCAAGGGTACCCCTCCAGCCAAGACTCCTACGAATTTCCTCTCATTCATGTCCGAGGCCGTCTTGCAGCATACAAAGGCTTATCATAATGCAGTTAACGTCAGTGACGAGTTGGTTGATCTTTACGATACCATCATCAGCGCGTCTGGGGTGAAGAAGAAGTCTGCCAGAATCCTGGCTAAGGAGATGCCGGTGCTCTGTAATGTTGATGATAGCGAGTGGGATGATAACAGCGATGAGACATATCCATTTGATTGTATCCTTACTGGAGAACGGGTTGCGTGATAATTATAAGTTGTGGAGGGGTGGCCTCTCCATTATGAAGACTCGAAGTTGTATACCAACACACCATTGAACCAGTTAGTTGGCAAGCATTGTCGCCTTTGCAATCGAAGTTTTCGTCCTCTCACTATAAGCTACTAGGTTCCTATGTAGTAAAAGTCAACGCTACACTGTCTTTCGAGACTATCGCTTCCAATCTTAGCTCTGAGGTCACTGTTGTCATCGCCAGGCCGCCTGAATACCTCTTTATTGCGCGATATCCACACTCGATGTCAACGGGCAAGACTTCCGGCATTCTTAGTGACCGACTTTCACCCCCTACGGAGATCGATTGCCTTTGGTCAGTCCTTCGGTGCGAAAGATCCCTCTTTCCGGGCCTGCCGCCGCGGGCGCGAAGGCGAGGCATCGTCCACCCCCGGCTACCGCCCTCGACCCCTACGTGGGTCGTCGCCGGACGCCATCGGGGTCTTAGGTGCTCATGCCTTCAGGAAAAATCAAGCGTCGATGGTTTAGTGGTAAAATTCTCCGTTGCCATCCAGCAGCGTCGGGGAGCCGGGGGTTCGATTCCCCCTCGACGCATCCCCTTTTGCTCGTGGCTCAATTACTTTAGTTCTTGTCACCAGGGGCGTGCAATTTGCGTTTTACTGCTTTGAATCATCTTTATTGCCATTGTGCGAGGCCTGGTGTTGACTTATTGCCATCCATGAATTATGCCGCGTAAAGAACCTTAAACACCCAGCCGAATTGATCGGCCTCAACAAGAGTCTCCTCCACCTTGATCTTCAACTCAGTGCTGACTCCTGATCCGCTAATCTTCCACTCGAGGTCTTCAGCACCTTTGACGCTGAGGAGACTGATGATATCTCCTTCAACGACGGGGATAGGTGCCTTGATAGAGACCCAGCCGTCAACCACGGTCGGCTCCTCCAAGAAGACTGTATAGAAAGCCTCTTCCGTCTGGGTGAACCTAACATCCGGGCCACCAGCAATCTCGCTCTGCACAAACCAGTACGTGGTGTTGAAGATGGCCTCCTCATGAGCTTTGATCCACTTGCCCGCCTCACGCAGGTTATCCATCTCAGCCTGAACGATAGTACCATCTGCCTTGGGGCCAATGTCCAACAAGAAGTTGCCGTTCTTGGAAACCATGTCGACGAGAGAGTACACGATCGTGGTGGCATTCATATACTCCGCGGGCTTCGTCGCGCGGTTGTATCCGTAGCTGTACGGATCCATGCCGCGGTTGCTCTCCCACTTGCGTCGCTGTGCGGACGCAAAGGTCTGGTACTCGGGTGTGTCAAAGTCAGCCGCCTCCGGGATGCCGCAGCGGGAGTTGATGGCGACCTGTCGGCCCTCGGCCCGGGCCTTGTTCCACCATGTCGCCGCGAAGTCTTGCGTGCCGTTGGCGGCGCCGCAGTCACACCACATGATGTCCGTGCCGTAATCATATGCCAGGGTCTCCATTTGGGGCACCATGAGGTTGGTGATGAAGTCGTTGACGGGGACGCGGCCGGTGTATGGCTCAAGCTCGCCGGTATATGGGTTGGAGGCCAGCACGCCAGGCCAGGAGACGGCTGATGGCGTGGGGAACTGGACGAAGCCATAAGGGCCAAAGTCTGGGTTGAACCATTCGGGAAGCGAGAAGTATGTGCCTCGTTTCAAGTCGGGCTGGTAAGTCTTCGCGGCGTCGAAGAGCTCCTTCAGCAGATCGCGCTTGGGACCGTAGTGGATTGATGAACGGTTGGAAGTCTCTCCGGCATCGAAGAGGGCGAAGCCATCGTGGTGCTTCGTTGTGAGGACGAAGTACTTGGCGCCGGCGTCGGCGAAGAGGTCAACCCACTCTTTGGCATCGAACTTGGAGGCGTTAAACTCTGGGAAGGTATCGTCGTAAGCCCAGTCGGGACCATAGGTGTCAAGACGGTATTGGTAGAAGTTGGAACGGTCGCCTTCGGGGTGGTGGGTAGAGTACCACCAGAACCACTCGGCGTAGCTCTCATACGGAGTCGAGTTGCCCCAACCTGTGACGGAGTACGGGCCCCAGTGGATGAAGATGCCATACTTGGCATCGTCGAACCATTCTGGGCTTTCATGCTTGGACAGACTCTCTCCGTCGGCAGTCCATTCGGTCAAGCCAATCTCAACGTTGGCAAAAGAAGTCTTCTTCCGGATACTGCCGTCGTCAACGTGAACAGCAATGTTGACTGGACCGGCCGATGCGCCATTGGTGCCGACGACAACAACCTTCTGGTCTCCCGGGCACAATCGCTTCAAGTGTCCAGGGCTCGTAGTAATGAATCCGTCTCCAGTAAGCGTGATCTTGAGGCCGTCGCCAGAGACGCACTTCGATCCAGCGTTGTTGACAGTAACCTCCACAACTTGCGTTCCGTTACCGATCCACTTCTGCGTCGGTCTCACCGACTGAACCGCTACATCCGGGGCTTGCTGCCACAGGGTAATAGCAAAGACGTGAAGCCGGCCCTCAGTCGCATTGTTCTTGTCGGGCAGAGTGACTGAGGTAAGCTTCTTCCCCGGCGGCAGCGCAGTCGTCCGTTCAAAAATGTGCGAGGTGTTAAAATCGGAGCCGTTGGCTGTATACCGGCTAGGGAAGATGATCTCTCCGCGGTTGATGGTCAGGAAACTGAACCAATTGAGCGTGCGAAGCTCGTACTCGGAGGTGGTATTATCGGAGTAGGTGAAGGACACGTTCCCGCTGACGGTGGCGCCTTCAACGTCCCCCGCGACGAGGAATGAGGCGGAGAAGTAGGAGCCGTTCCGCGGGACCGAAATCTTTTGACCGGTGCAGATGAGGTTATCGGGTCCCGTGGGGCCGGTGTAGCCCGGGAAGCTGTACTGGATGCCCGTGTCGGTTGAGACAAAGTCCGGGCCTAAGGTCGGCTCGGGGAAGGATTGGTTGAGGGCATCGAATGAGGCCTCTCCAGGTTGAGTACCGAAACCTTTGTTGTTGAAGAGGGAGGTCAGGTCGAGAGCGACCGATTTCTGTGAAAGATTTCAGCGATCGCCCTCAATTGCACAGCCATGTTAAGCTACCGAGCTATCCAGGGCTACTTACACCAGAGGAAGTCGAATTGGTCACCGCCCCGAGCGCAAGACCGCTCAAAGACAGCACCGAGAGGGCATTGAAGCTGCTGAATCCCTTCATCTTGACAAGCGCAACTTTGTGAAGCTCAATTGCTCTGCCTAGACTGGATCGCGACAACACATCGCAACCCGCAGCCGAGGAAGCTCACCCATTCTTAACGGCTGCCATCAGCTCGGTAGCGGGGGACTCTGGCGATCCATCCCCTAGTGGGACGATTTCCCCCTCAATTCAGTTCATCCAGCAGGTCGCTGCAGTTCGACTACGAATGGAACGGTTACATTCTCCAAAATGAAAGTCCACTATTCATGTTACCATCAATATTCGGGGAGAGGTTGGCACAGTTGGGGTTGCCGGGTAGTGAGGGGCGCCGCTGATAAGACTAACAAACATTGGAGAATGGAGATAGCACCACTTCCCCGGACGTCATCCAGGCAGGGATTTCCACGTTGAGCTTCGTATCAATGGGGCTGTCCTGCAAGGAACGCTATCGCGGTTGATTAGCCATGATGCCGATGCCGGCATGCGTCTACGAATACTATCTCTTGTCAAACATCAACGCAGCGAAGTGGCAGGCCACAAGCATCGTTTCTCGTTAATCGCTAATCCCATGCGCTGAATGGTGCCATTCATTGCCTTTCATTTTCCATATGTCCTTGTATTCACTCCGACTTTCAGTTCTCACAGCTCACGCTTATACTCTGTAAGTGAGCACTCATCAATAAGTAGACGTGTAATTGGTAAGCATGGTTTTCTCTTCAGTTGAATCAGCATTCTTATTCTGCGGCTTACTTAGGTTTTGTCTCTTGACATAGTCCATCAGACTTGCCAAGGCTTATCACACCAACAAAAGTGCACTGTAAGCGACGACGCCGATTGTGTGAGAGAAGTCAGATAGGCATGAGCCAAACTCAATGAGCAGTGGCCCTCCGCCTGGACGATCTCACGACTTCATAAATATGTCATCTCCTTAGAGTTAAATCTTCCTGTTCACAGACAATCATGGCTTTGAGTGCATGGTGTCTGGGTTGCGTGACGTGACGCAGGGGCAAAATTGACATTTCGTGGGGTAGCAAAGTTCACGTCATCACACTGAGAGGCTTTCCCAGTTTCACTCACTCCTACTAATCGTAAATGCTCTCGATTTGAGATTCCTTGGTTGGAATATTTCACATATATGCACCAAAGCTGAATGATTTGAAGAATGTTTTGTGGCCAATCCGCACATAGCCCTCGGCTTTGCATGTATAGAAGTTGGCACTTGACAGCCGTCACCCACAGGTGCTGCGAGTCTCGGTCTCGCGCTTGTTTGGCATTGTCCGTGTTGGCTGATGTTCGGCTTGGCACTCTCAGCCAGAAACGGTAAGAAGGGATGAGAGATGGCTGTGAATGAGTATTTGGAAAACAAATTCCCAACATTTGACAGGCGGGCCGAGGTTTAGTGTTTCTTCTTCTGCAAGAGGCGCAACGGGGTGAATTAGGGGGTTCTAGTGCCAAAGAACGCGAGCCCTTCCTTTGGGTCAAAAACTGGAGCCGACGATCATGTTTGACAGAAGCCACTTTTTGTTTCTCTTAAGCAGCCGGAAACCGACAACTTTAATTCGAGTTCTTGTTTGAAATGCTGGCAACGATAATTCTTGATGAGAAAATTGCCCGCCGTTGGTTGGAACATCGAGAATTGATCGTACACATCTGCAGTCTTCGATCACGTCTTTGAACGTCACAATGGCGTGGATAAATAAATAGTTCACCAATAATGTTTCTTCTATTGAGTATTTTGAACCCCTCAAAGCCGTCTGAGCTTGCCCTGCAGTCGCCCGACCGAGGGTACTATGATGAAAAGAATACACATCGAATATTATTCGCCATGCTACCTAGAAGACCACCCTAGAACAAAAGAAAAGCCTAGAAATGCTGTCCCAGACGTCGTCTCACCGGGAACGACCTCCGTCTCATGATCTCGGACCTCTTCTGCTCCACCGGCTTCTGCTGCGCGGCAAAGTTGGTCATCATCTCCCACGTGGCCATGACGCCACCATTCTTCTTCGACTCGGCCATGGCCATGAGGTCGGCCATCTTCATCTCGAAACCTTGTCCCATGGGGAAGGGGGCAGCGGCCGGAGGAGCCGCAGGCTCTTGTCTGCGGGCGGGGCGGCCAGGTTCGCCGACGGGCTTCGGGGCGTTGGCGGGCCTAGGAACGCCTGCGGGTGCGATTCCGGGCTGGGCTTGTCCAGGCTGGGCACCGGTGATGCCGCCGCCTCCCTGCTGAGGAGCGGGCTGGACAAGACCTCCACCACCTTGCTGAGGACGGGGCTGGCCCTGCTGGGGCTGCTGGCCGGGCTGAGCGCCTTGTTGAGGTGCAGGCTGAGGCTGGGTGCCAACGGGAGTGCCGGCAACCATCATGGTAAGGATAAACTCGCCGTCGATTTGATTGACAGGAACGGCAATACGAGCGTTCTCTCGATCAAGGAGAACCTGGGCGTTGATCGGGCTGAAGGTTTGAGCCAGAAGGAGCTGGGTCGCGGCCGGGATCGCGGGACCGACGGGCTGCGGCTGCTGACCGTTCTGCGGCTGCTGACCGTTCTGAGGCTGGTTCTGCGAGTTTCCTCCGTTGTTGTTACCGTTGTTACCGTTATTGGGTCCGACAGCGGGAGCGGCACCGGCTGCAGCTCCAGCACCATTGCCAGAAGTGTTGCCATTGCCATTACCGTTGCCATTACCATTCGCGGGAGGTTGCTCAGTTGCAGTGCCGTTGTTGGGCTCCTGGCGTTTGAAACGAGGAGCCTGCAGACCACCAGTCGCTCCGCCGGGGTTCTGGAGAACCGGGCGTTGGGCAATTCCGAGCGTGATGGAGGACTGGGGCTGGGCACCTGCGCGCATGGCCATAGCCATGAGTCGATCAACGTTGACTAATGTTTCATATTCCGGTCAGTGCCGAGTTCAACAATGAGACAAAGCTTATTTGCAGGAGAATAGACTTACGCGGCATCTGGACAACGGCAGTCATGCTGTTGAGGCTGGGAACGACGCCAGCCAAGTTGCTGGTGACGAGATAGCGGTAGTTGTCTGTCATTGTGTGTTAGCGGGTTGCCATTCAAATAAGCGTGGGCTTCGGGGTAGTTAGGCCACTCACTAATGGACATGATGCCGTTGGTGACCATGTCAGTGCTAATGCCATTAACGACATCCGTGCGGATGCTCATGGGCTGGCTAGCTCTGATGGACATGCGGAAACCGTCGTTGAATTCAGCCTCTTGGATGCCAGATCCAGCGATGTTGACGGGCGTGCCGAAGGGAGTCAAGGAGACACCGAGTTCGCTCGTTTGGCGGCCGACTGCGACATACTCTCCATCAATCTGGTTCAGCTTGACCATGCGGACGGTAGCGTCGGTGATGTTGACACTCTTAGCTCCCTCCATGATGATCCACGCCTGACGGTCCCTCGAAAGCATCGCCACGAAGGTGTTGTCGGCTGTGACGCCTGCCTGCGACAACATGTTCTGGTCAATGGGCAACTCGATCTGGGCGCCCACTAGGTCGGTGGCTCCATTGGTTTGGATAGTGAAGGAGTTGCGCGAGAGTTGAACGAAAGGCTGCCCCGTTGAACCGACGACATGGCTTGCCGGGAGAGGGTTGGGGTTCTGGTTGACGATGACTTGGCGTTGCGTCTGCGAGAATGTCTCAATCTTGGAGTTGTCGGGGAACACTAGGCTGTTCAGTTGCATCTAAGATGTCGTGTTAGAATATGTCTATGACAGTGAAGCCAAGATGCCATGGCCATCTTTCTCTTGTGAGGCGAAGAAGACTTGATGAAGACCAAAGGCCAGTGTGTGCCAAGAGGCTAGTGACTTACATCCCCATTCAGGTTAATGACCTGATTGAATTGAGCAGATTGAATCTGAGCCGCGACCAAGCCAGCAAACAGAAAAGAAAGATGTGAAAACTTCATGAGCGTCATTATGATTAACGAGGGTCAACCACCGGGGTTGTTTAAGCGCACGAAAAGGAAAAAGGAGGATGACTAGGGAAGGAGAGACACCGTTACTAAACCCACGGGTCCTAGGGGGAAGATGTTTGTATAGCAGCACGACCAACTCGAGGGATCATCAGCATTCAGACGAGGGTCAAGTAAGCTTAATCTCCTCGGGAGGAGAAGCGCGGCTGGGTCTTGGATATATGGCAAGGTACAGAGTCGACAGACCCATGGCAATGATGACCTGCCATGCCACATGGCGGACGGCCGGCATGGAATTTGATCGGGTGGTCGGACGTCTAGTGGCAGCGCCCAGCCGAAGGGGAGCTCCATCCTCCAATCGCATGAGTTGTCTGGCGTCGGCTGTGCAAGAGAGATCGCTGCAGACGCCGCTCCCATCCTCTTCCGGCCGCACAATCTGTTGATGCTGATGCGCCCCTGGGAGGAAAGTAGGTGTAAGGGGGCATCGGGCTTAATCATCGGACCAGCACGCTTCCGACCAAGATGGCCTGTCTGGGTGCCTGGCCTGACTGTGCCAGACTGGTGCCAGTCTTTGCCAGTCCTCTTTGCAGCAGGCGAGGAAACACAAGGAGGGAGAGTCAAAGAGGGACACAGATCCGCGCCGAGGGATGGGGGATGGGAGCATTCTTCGTCCGGTCACGAGTGGGAGGAGGAGAGGGGCAAAGAGGCTCAAGGCAGGGCATCGTCGGTTTCGGTTGGTGTGAGACGAGTTTCGTCGTTTCGAGCCCGGCCGTGTTGAGTTTCATCAGATGAGGCCGGGCGGACAGAGAGGCAAACGTGTGACTATGCAGGACTTTCTTGCTTACCTCACCCTTTCCCTGCTATGTAAGTCGAGTGCTTCCCAGTCTTCTTGGAGAAACTAGGTGGCATTACCAGAGGGGGCGAAGATCATAATAATGACGGATCCCTGGGTCCCGACTCTCCCGTTTGGATCTTCTTTGCCAAGTCAAAGTGGGGATGATTTTCGTTTCGTCGCGGCTGATGTGCAACTTGGGAAAATGCTTGGCGAATGCTTGACCTCGCGCGGCTCTGCAGCTGAACTTCTGCATGTTCTGACCCTTTTTCTGTGTCTATGTGTTCATGTTCCCATCCTGCTAAGTACGACTCAGCTATAGGCTGCAGTAGCCCTCCTCTTAGACTACTCTTTTTCTCTCCCACATTCCTGCCCCCCTCCCCATCCCTCTTGAGTCCTTGACACTACACCTTTAGTTTGCCCACACACTTTCTCGGACTTGATGACATGACCCATGCGTTCTACTTTATTGCTTCTGGAAGATTGTCTGTCGTCATCATCAATTTTCTATCGTAAGGTAGTCATAGCATGAATTATTGGCGGTTCGCCTCCTCGTGCAAGTTTGACTGGGCGTATGATTGAGCAGTTCCACGCTAGCAGGCTGTCTGTGCTCATTTACACGGTCACATCAGAGGCGATCATGATTATGGGGGACCATTCCCTCGGAGTGGCCTTGGGGCTGAATCCCGTCAAGAAACTAGTCATCGCCTCAGAATGATACAGCCGGCGGGCAGACCCTACAATGCTGAAATACAATGACGGGTTCAAGAATCGCCCGACTCGCCATCAAATGTGCTTCATTGGCCATTGGGGAGGGATCTTGCTGGTTGACGCCACAACCATCTGTACCCTACGAGACAGATGACAGAAGACTTGTTCTTCTCTCTTCATCTCCCGCTAGCGACGGAGATGCCAGATGGTGTTGACTCGGTCAGTCTAACCTGGTTCTCTACCCGATAACCCGAGACGACTTGCCCTTCTCGACTCGACTAGGCAGCACGCACCACCTCCACCAAGGCGGACTAAATCTCCGACTTGGCGTTTGTATGCAGGCACCAAGCAGCGTTACCACGAAGTCCCCTGCTGAGTCGAGCAGAGTCTCATGAGGACGAATCCTTGCTCACCTACCCAGCACCTGACTTCACTCAAACCCCAGGTCGCCCCAGCTCACCCCAACTTCCTCAAACCACTTTGACCCCCTTCGTCTGCTCGATATCGTCTGTTCCCATTTCTCCCCATTGGCCCCTCTCTCTGTCTTTTCTTAGAACTACCCGTCTTTAGCTAATGGTTGTTCGTTGCTTTAACACTCTTCCCTGCCATTCTCGTCTTGGCGTTGCAACACATTGTTCTTGGCCGCGACATCTGGAGTGCTTCGAACGCAACCATCACGACTCCCCAAGCGCTGATGCGCCTGATCTCTTTTCTACCCCTCACCCTTGACATCTTTCAGACCAATATCATTTTCATCCAAGAAGCAGCAGTCACTTTGTTCCATCTTCAACCACCAACCTACCTCTTGTGGACATTTGATATAAGCCCTTCCACCGTCCTGTTCATCTGCACACGTTTCCGGGCCGGTGAACTCTTTCCGATCTCAGTCGTGTTTTTCTTTACTCCATCTCACCTAATCAACTTTCTCTTTTTGTCATCGAAGTGGTCGGACGCCTTTGGAAGGCCCACCATTCAATCACTCTCCTTTAGGACCATCTCGCCTAATCATACACACTCACCACTTCCTTTCGCGTCGCCTATCTCTTATTCCCTTCACCTCACGTGTGTGTTGTTTACTGTTCGGTCCACTCGAGCTAGTCTTTAGTTTCTACGACATCCAAACAACACCGCCATAATGCAGTACTCCTTCGTTCACGTCTTTGTCTTTTCGTACCTGACTGCTCTCGGTCTCGCCCTCCCAGCTGCCAGCCCGGCGCAAGGCAACTCGTTGGGCAGCCACCGGTTCCTCGCGCGAGGTGTCAGACGTCTGGATACTCGGGCTCCTCAGCAGGATCAACAAGCTGGCGCCAGCCAAGGCGCAAACAACACTGCCAACACTGGCGGCGCCGGGCGCAATGGCGTCAGCGATGCTCAGGTCATGAACGCCGTCATGTCCTGGATGCAGGATACCGCAAAGGTCACCAAGTTCCTCAACACCGCCACATCCTTCACCGGCGCCGAGTTCACCAAGCAAGCCACTATTGCGCTCAACGCCGAGATCGACGAGCTCAACCACAAGATGGTTCTCGACGCCGCCTTCCAGGGAACGGACATGGTCACGCAAGCCAACAATGTGCTCGACACGCAGGGTAACTTCCAGCAGGTTGTCGATACTCTTCAGAGCATGGTTACCAACGGTCCCGACACCGCGCAAAGGGATGTCAACTCCATCAACCAGAACCGTTGTGTCAATGTCCTTCCCAACATCGACATGTACTTTGCTGCCGCTGGCCAACCCAACATTCAGTCTGTTCGTCCCACGGGATGTCTGGAGGTTGAGGGCGCCAACGTTACTCCCGCGGTTCCGCCACCAGCGGGCGGTGCTCCCGCTGCACCTGCGGCGACCACCCCTCCGAAGGCCGGCAACGGTAATGCCAACGGAAATGGAAACGCCAATAACAACCAGAACCAGGGCAACAACAACCAGAACCAAAACCAGAACCAAGGGAATAACAACCAAAATCAGGGCAATGGCAACCAGAACCAAGGGAACGGAAATCAGAACCAGGGCAACGACAATCAAAACCAGGGTAATGATAACCAGAACCAAGGAAACGGCAACCAGAACCAGAATCAGGGCAACAATGGCGGCCGGAACGGTGGTCAGGATATCGGCAAGGGAGTTGGCAACAACGGCAACACCAACACCAACACTAACACGAACACGAACACCAACCAGAATCAGAATCAGAATCAGAATCAGGGCAACCGCAATGGTAATGGGAATGCGAACACCAACACCAATACCAACACGAACACCAACCAGCAGGGCAACAATCAAGGCAATAACGGTGCTCCGAATAGCAACCAGAACAACGCCAGCACTGGCCTTCAGCCTGCTACTCTTGGTTCTGGCAACGCCAACGCGAACAATGGCAATAAGAACCAAGGCCAGAGACAGCCTCAGCAGCAATCACAGCAGGCGCAAAGCCAAGGCGGTTCATCCCTCAAGCCCGCGACGCTGGGCTCGCCAAGCCCCGCTGGCAACTAAACGCCACACGATCTTGCCACGAGGGGTCACTTACCTCCCCCCCATTTTCCCCAAAGGTGGCCGCGCGCAAAAGTTCGAGACCCCGATACGATAAGCGCCCACTTCTCGCTGGGCGGACTTGACCGAAGAGGGGGGGGTGACACTTGTGTGAATCCCGCCATCTGCGACCAAAGTCTGATGTTTGGTGACGGAAAGCTTGAGGCGACACGTGTGGTGGGCCCTACTGAGCTGGGTGTTAGTGGTGTGTCGTTTGCTTCTTCTTCTTCTTCATCTCTGTGTTAGTCATGTGTTTATCAGGGGGGGTTCAGTCTTTTGCGACGGTGTGGGTGGGAAAACAGGGAAAGGGTCCCTCGGTGCTTGGTGCTTTTTGGTATTAGTTTGAAGGCCTGCTTAAAACGTTGGTCAAAAAATCTGTTCTCTGTAACATATCATCTCGTTCTTCTTACAAAGCACTAGAGCATGGAATCTTCTTCTTAATCACGTTGTTGTACAAACCCTGTCAATTGTAGTTTGGAATGAGTCACATCCTTATACATAATTGGAAAGTCCTACCAACTCTGTGCTCGAAACTGATCCAACAGCTGGCCCCATCCTTGGAATGTTTAGAATATCGTGAAACGAAACGTCAGATTGTGCCCCTTGGGATCCAGGGGTCCTGCATGTAGGATGTCGCGCAGTTGAGCCGCTTGGATCGCTCGGCCGAATCCGCCAGTCCCCATTTGCAGATCATTCCCCACGTCGCGCTCCGGAAGTTGCGATTGGCTCCCTCGTCTAGGCCGGGGTCGCCTTCCACAGTTTCGGGACGAGGGTATGGGAACCATGTTCAAATACAGCATCAATAATACGCGAGGTTCGAGTGAGCCTCAAAGGGCTGAAGTCTATTGTCTGTGCTTCAATCTCTCTAGCGCGCGAAATCGCGAGGAGAGGGCAGACGATGTGGTGCTGCGCTCAGCCTCGATATCTTTTATCTTAGATACACTCCGGTGGCTTCTACGTTTTTGTGCCAGTGCATTTGAGATCTGTCATGATAAACCTTTTCGTATTCGACCACGTGAGTGAGGTGGTCCTCACATGAATGGAGACCACAGGTTGAGACCAGATAGAATCCTGTCGAGAAAGCAAATGCTCAGACCGTCCCGGTCTCGCTTTCAATCTCGTACCTGATCCGACCTTTTCGCCCAACTTCCATCTCCTAACTGTCGTTCGAGCCCCTCTATCTACGATGTAACAACCTGGTGCTACAATATGATCACGGCGGGCAGCGAACACCAGACTCTATCAAACATCAATTCCCGAGAGGCTAGGTCGGTTGAGTCGGATCTCTTCCCTCGAACCCCGATCTTAGTCATTTCTCCGCTGCCGATCGGGAGCATTCTGAACCCCCCTGTTACGTCGAAACGGCCAACCCTGTCCCTGTTTCGTTGTGTACGGCGTAAGGGTGTAAGGCGATTGGCCACATCGGCGCCTGAGACAGGGAGCAAGCGAACGCATGATGCTGTTCTGACAGTTAACGATGAAATTCGTCAGTTCGCGAACCGGACCGACGAGATTCTTCTTGGGGGCTCCATTGGGCGAATGCCCAGTTTATCTTGGCATGTCTCTGTATGCGTGGAGCTATCGCGATTGCGGGATGTTCTCCGTCAGACGAGACGTTGGACTCGCGAAGCGGCCATGTCAGCTCGTCGGCTATGATGTTGCATTCCACGCATCCGTAATGTTGTGGACCCTTCGGCCCCCGGATAAAGTAGAAACCTCTAACGGCGATCACGTCCTTCTCTGTTTCGATGATCACTCACGGTCCATGAAGCATATCTCGAAGATCTCAGCGTGCCTATGAGCTTAAGCGATGGGGCCCAAGTAAGGTTGCATGTTTATGGGAGACAGACTTAATGAATGTCCAATATGGCATGGGTAAGCGAATCCCCCGGATCGGCATTGATCTGAGCTTGCGGAAACATCACAAAGCAACTCCTATGGAGCCGATTGCAACTCCTACTTGCTTGAAAAGATCTTCAACTCCAGACAATAATTTCGAATCTCGGAATGCCAGTGAGCCGCATTCACAGCTGCCAGCCAAGAACATATGATTACGAGGTCAGGTATCAGATATGAAGATCGCTTTTCGAAACTTGGCTATCATGATGCCTCTCCGGGCCAATTGTAATACGTTTTCAAACCTGATGATCAGGAAAGCATTTTTCATTGCTGCAATAACATAGTTGTTGATGCTTAAGGGAGCCTTTTTTTGATATTCTCTACATGTACAGTTAGGCAGTTGATGTCATCGCATACGGTCTAGCTATAGGCTTGCTTTCCGTACTGCAGAATCCCACAAAAAATACAAGGCGCACGTATATCGCATCAATGATCATAGCACGCAGCGCAATTACCGATTTCTGAGGGATTGCTCATACTTCATCATTTGAGCACTACAAAAGGTTGTATCCTTGAACTATCCCTCCTCCCTTTTTGTAGCAACGTTTTTCGAAAGGATTAACATTAAGGAAGCTATTGAATACGAGCAACAAGAAGAATCGAACAATATTCTGGATAGTTACACGCAACGATTATGGATCTTGAATCAGTAGAACATGTTTCTTTGTCTTGCTGTCTATCATTTTTTCATATCACGAATTAAGTTACGGACAAGCTCTGGCATTATGTCACTGCTAAAGTTAAGTTCATTCATTGTTGTTGTCAATTGAGTAGAAATCTTGGCAATAAAAAGTCTCACCAATCTGCTGTTTAACTTTCAGATCGCACAGATTAGTACCATAAAGTCAGTAGAATCACTCAATAGAGTTGAAGGTTGCTCCGGGTTACCAAATCAATGACTTGATAAGAATCGGCACGCCTACATCCAAGGCTTTCCAAGTCTTCAAGACTGCAATGTTATCAATTATATCTCGGGCTTGAAGCATTCATGAAGACGAGCAGACAAAATAGGGACGGAGACTTAGCAGCCTTTGGCAGTCGAAACCTTTCTGGAAATCTTGCTCTACCACGGGGGGCAGACAGGACACCCAGCATGACCAATCGGTCTTCCAGCTGATATCACCAACATCTTGATCATCTTACAATACCTCTTTGAGGGGTTCATTAATCTCTCATTTTAATCAATTACATGCTTTGAAACTTTGAACTCCGATTGGTAAATCATACTTGTACTTTCATGTAGGAGAACCACATTGCTAATTGACGGCGGTTGTTCTGCAGTTGCTTTTGATAGCGCTATCCCATAGAAACTTCTCTCAGTATACTTTCATTAGAGTCCAACTTCAGAACAAAACCATTGATTGAATCTTCTCACTTGGCCACGCAAAATGCTTTGAGCATCATTTGGCCTCTCAATAAGTTGACTTTCTTGATATCATGTGAGCATTTCAAAGCTTCAACCAATGATTCGGACTGTCCTTCACTTCCACTTGAGGCTTAGTTAAGTGGGGCTACAAGTGGCTGTGCAGGGGTGTCGGGAGTCGCACCAAATAGGAAATGTGATGACTTCCCTGAAACACGCGTCCAACTCTCAGCTGGATGCCTCATTTCTCCCTAGAAAGGCCGGCCTTGGGTCCTTGACACCTGTCAGTCGACCCAGACTAAGTTTCCCGAAAGCCCGTCTAGGGCATACCAAGACGATATCTTTTCGTCCCAGGTTACGAGAATTCGAAAATGGCAGACACTAGCAGGTTCCACTGTTTCACCAGTCATTCGAACAGTCTTGCGCCGGCAGCGTCAACGGCACTTGAGCCGCTGGCCGGACACAGCACGGGGTAAGTTATGTGGTGCCACACTTGCGAGCAACGGAGTGTTCTTTGGACATTCTGGGCTAACTTTCTATAGCAATTCGAAGTAAGCGTTGCCGACCCTGATGAGATCTTTGCACTGAGTTTCGCTGACAGTCACAGACAGGCTGTCCATCTGGCAGCGCGTCGGGCCCGCCGAGCACGCCAAAGACATCAGATTGGTGGAAATCACGATGTGGCCCATCAACAACACCTAGATCAGGCTACCCAACGACCCGAAAGTCTGCCACCATCGCTTGACTGGGACATTGACGGAACTCTCATTGAGAAATGCATGTTCCATCACGTCCGTCGGGTTACCATTCCTGGATTCCAAAACCTAGCACTCATGACCAAGCTTTGGAACAACTACATCATACCGCTGGGCTACTATTCAGACTCAGTCAAACATGCTTTGATAGGGCTCGGGCTGTCGCACAGAGCCTTCCTTGACGGTTATTCGCATGCGAGCAAAGCTACGGAAGATCAAGACTTTGCAAGCCTGGCCATGTCCTACTATGGCAAAGCTCTAAAGTCAACACTAGTGGACTGGGAGAACCTCTCTACTATGTCCATCAGAATTTCCCTTGTTTCTTGCCTCGTCTTTGTTTGTTTCGAGATAATAGAAGGGCGGTATGACAAAGCGATACAGCATTTACGAGGTGGCTGCAGGATCCTCGGCTCTATTCGAGAGGCAGTGGAGAGTCTTGAGATGAACGGCGCTGAAGCCTTATCCCCTTCACAATTACGTCTGGCCGAGACCGCCAGCAAGTACTTTGATCAACTCTCCAACATCGCCGTCATGTTCTCCGGTGTTGGCATTGACACTGCCTATCTGCTCGAGACGGAAATCATCCCTGATCTAGACTTCTTCTTACGGCCTCCACCTGTACCTGAGGCATCTGAGCATGATCCATTCCAGACCTTGGACGAAGCACGACTCGAAATTCACCGTGTTGAAAAGGCATTAGGCTCTATCATAGGCTTTAACTTTCGCCAGGCTCCTCCACGTTCCTGGGCCTCTGTCCTGGATCTACCCGGCGACATGTTACCCTTCGGAGATGAAATATTCGATGCTTGGATGAGAGCACGGCATCGTCTGGATACATGGAGCTCCAGAGTGAATTTGAGCATCAAGATATGGCAGTCTGATCCGTCGTTTCCTCCAGAGGCTTTGAAAGAGGCGCAAATATTGACATTTATCCAAAATGATTGGAAGATGATCATCAAGCAGTGCGAAACCTCCACCATTGAAACAATAGCTCCAGCTATCTGGAGAAGTATGCTCGACAGGGCTGCGGCCTTTGGTCCGTCCGGGGAAGGAAATCCACAACAGCTGCCGCACTTTGCTGTAGCTGCAGATACGATCCCACCGCTAGTGGTTGTTGCTACCTTTTCGCGAGACCCCGAGGTACAGTCGAGGGCTATCTCGCTGCTCTACTCTATGAAGAGAAGGGAAGGGATGTGGGATAGCCGCGAAATTGCCAGCATTTTGGAGTCGATCAACGCAGTTCGGGAGAGCGATCTTTGGGACAAGGAATATGAGACAGCTTCGCTTCCGACCTTGGCAGAGAAGGTGCTATCTCGGCATCTTTGTTGTAGAGACGAGCAGATGCCGCTGGCTACGTTGATGAACCAAGGATTCGCGTGAGCATGGGCATGTTACTACTAGAAGAGCATTTTCGATGTTTACAATACCATTGCGACATTTTACCCATGTTCGGTGGAACAGGGCTTCTGTCGGAAGGGTGTTCCGGTTCCACGGCCACGGGTTCTGCTCTATGCCCTGGAAGATTGTAGAAGTCTGGATCTCTACGTGTATTCCTTGATTCGCCCACGTAGGTGCAAGACCACGCAATAGATCGCATTCGATATGTTACCATGTCTATGGTTGCAAATAAGAGATGACCGATAGAATATCTGAACGTTGCGAACAGCAAAGCTACTAAAGACTTAGCGCAAAGCATGTTAAAGAGCCCCGAAGATCGGAGTGAGTTGAAGTGACGGACGATCATGATATGAGCTTCTATCACCACCCTTGCTTATCTCTGCATCCCCACAATGACCATGGCCGTCGGAATACCACCTTTACTATCGCCCCTGAGTGACAATCGTTGGAGCCGCTTTCACCGGCATTTCAACAATTCAATTGACTGATCAAAGGCTGATGAAGAGACAGAGGTGCCATGTGGAAGAAAGCAGCCACGAGATTATCACAGTAAGCATACAAAAAGTACCAATCAAAGTCGTTGAGCTGCCTAGCTTTCCCTGCCCACGCGAAATGCCATCTATCTAGTCGACATTGCACGGAAGCCCGACCGATTCGCCGGTGATGCCGTCCCGTTTCTTCCGTCCTTTCGGCACTCTTCATTCCTTAGTGCCGAAGTCTTTCCCCGCCCACGAACCGGCTAAACTTCCAAGGTTGGAGATTTGGAGAGATGTAACGTCGCTATTCATAAACACCAAAGTCGGAGAGCCCCCTCACCCTGCGCGTTCCCCTCATTGCCGTCCATGATAGCTTCCCGATCAGGGGCATGACGACGCTAATCACCCAGCGGCGATGGCACGTCAGGCCATTGATAGCCCATCCGGTGGTGATCCACCTGATTGCATTTCCAAAGCAACAATCCAGTTGCGTATCTGGACTGGGGTCAATAGCTGGCTTCCCCGCTCATATAAGTCCAATGGCATCTAATCGTGAGCCAGACCGGCATGATGCTATTCGCAACACCTGTGTGAGAACGTCCACGACAGGATGATGTTCGGCAAGCTCATTCCGGCCCTTGCGGCCTTGATCGCGGCGCTTCCGCCGGTCAATGGTCAGGCCGTCCGCTTTAATAACCCGGAAGGAGTTGACATTTGGTGCGGAAAGGCGTATCGCGCAACGTTAGTCCCCTCCACCCAATCGCATCAACTTCAGCCGGTCAAGTGCTTACAGGTTTCAATCGCAGAAACTCGTCTTTTGACCCAGGTGGATGGTTCTCCGAGCCAGCCATCTCCAGCGTGCCCCTTCTGCGACTCAAAGTGCGACCGCGACTGAGTATCTACCTTGAGACCGACGCGACAGCAAACCTGCTCATCGATGCCGCCGTCTCGAACCAGGTCGGCTCTCCGCTGCCGGTCGGTTATGGATCGAACTACACCAATTCGACATCCAAGCCGCTGACGGTTGAGATCCTGTTTGGTGAAGATGTCCTCGCGACCGAAGAAGTTGCTTTGGGATCTCGCGATAACGAGGTTGCTCTCCCGCTAGACTCGCTCACCCCGCGCATGGAGGCATACAACATCACCATACGCACAAAGTTGGACTCTTCGCATGTGTACGAAGGCTGGACCGAATTTCCGTATCTTCCGTACCCCGAGGACTACGGCAGCGTGTCGCGTATCGATAACCTGTACGGCGGACTCCTCGCGCAACGAGGCAAGGATGGCGATTGGGACCTCATCTTTGCCTACACCTACTACAGTAAGAGCTTCTCATCACAGTCAAGTCCGTTACTCTTAACTGACTCGAACCAGCGCAATGGACACTATACTGGAACGACAGCGTCGACACCCTCAACGAGTTCGCGGCCATGGGCTACAACGTAATCCACATCGTGCCCACAGGCAGCCTCGGCGAGATCCCCTTCCCCTGGGACGAATTCGAGCCCTACCTTCAGCGCGCCGACGAGCTGGGCCTCTACCTGCGCTACGACGTCCTCTGGACCTGGCCGAACCTCACAAACATGGTCGACCAAGTCACCCGGCTGCGCACCCACCCGTCCATCCTGCTGTGGTACCAGAGCGACGAGGCCGACGGCAAAGCGAACCCGGCCAACTCCACGGGGATGGCGTACGAGCAGATCAAGGCGATTGATCCCTACCACCCGGTCTCCCTCGCCCTCAACTGCTGGGACTTCCATTACGCCGAGTACGGCGCTGGTGCGGATATTATCATGAGCGATGTGTACCCCGTCGCCATCAACGCGACGTTTTCGACGGTGTATGGAACCGAGTGTAATGCCACGTACGGGTGCTGCGGATGCGACGACTGCGCGGGTAACTTTGAGGATATCTCTGTGCGACTGGACGAGTTCTATCGTAGAGATGAGATATTGGGATGGCAGAAGACGCAGTGGTTCGCGCCGCAGGCCTTTGGCAACGAAACCTTTTGGGCGCGGTACCCGACCGCCGAGGAGGAGGTCGTCATGACGGTGTTATCAGTCAACCACGGCGCAAAGGGCATCGTGATGTGGAATTACCCGGCCACCCCGGAGCTGGAAGGTCTAACGAGCAAGTTGGCTGGTGTCTTTACGAATGAGGCTGCAGTCGGGTTCTTGCTTGGCACGGAGAGGACGCAGGATCTTGCTGTTGAGGGCGCGAAGAGGGTTGATGCAGCGGTGTGGGTTGACGAGGCGAAGGAGCAAGTGCTTGTTAGTGTGGTCAGCCTGAGTTATGATGAGATTTCGGGCGAGATCAGAGTTGTGTTGCCGGATGGGGTGGAGGTTGGTGAGGTTGTTGAGGTGCTTTGGGGCGATGTCGCTTGGGCGATGGGTGACGGTGGCTTGGTTGCCACGGAAGGGTTGCTTGGTCTGCAGACTTCGGTGTTTATTGCCGAATTACTCTGAGAGAAGCAATCAATACTTCACGTACATACTTAGATCATAGTGCTAGAGAACAATGTCTCATACATAAGAATGGTCCTGTTTTCTGCTGCATTGTAACGATGTTTGCAACACAATCGGGCTTTTCAGAGCCAGGTTTAGGGATTCGTCAACCAAGAGATAGGACTAATTCGTATCAGTCGAAGTTGTCATGTCAACTGGGTATGAACGACAAGGTGCCCTAAACTTGGTTTACTCATCGCGGCGGTCTTGATTGGTTTCTATAAGCATACTATGCCTTGACGCTACGAGTGTAGCCTTGCGCTGCGGCAATGAGTTATCATGAGGATAGTACTGAACAGTTGCATCGTACTCAGTCACAGTCGCGTCGAAGACTGGAGTATCCCTACGACGTGGTATGCTATTACTCATAAGTTCCCATCATATTGATACAGCCGCCCATCGTCATTATCCATACATATGCGCAGCCAAGGATGCCCACGCGTATAACCCGCCTCCTCCGTCGTATTCGCCGTATTCGAGACTTCTGTTCCGCGTATAGCAGTGACCCGCCCCGGCCCGAATTTTCGGGATACATACGAATATTCAAGCTTTGAGATCAGCGCTTTACACCACGGGAGGCGGCGCAATTTGCCTTGGTCTTACGTCCTCGTCAGGCTTGGACTACCGGTCTTTGTGCATCTGGGGCCTGCTAGGCGAGATCTTCCTGTGGTTCCCGCGGGATAGGTCTTTCGCCGGGACATTGAGGTCATCAGGTTACAGGGTGATCTCTCGGCAAGATTAGAAATCCCAAGGTTCCGTAGATGCTTATAAGAAGCTGCTTTCGTCTTGAATTCATTCTTGGTTTAGTTCAGCTTCTGGTGTCACCTCTCACAGGCGCCGCCGAGAAGTTCCTCAAGATGCGTCTCACTTCTGCCTTGACTGGAATTCTTTGCGCCGCGAGCATAGCGCACGCCGCGCCAATAGATGACCGCGATGACCAGGCCCGTTTCGGCGGACATACCGGAAGCAATGGCTTCGGCACCCAAAACACCAAGATCGCGGACAGACAAGCTGATGTCCCGCCTCCTCCCGCGCCGGAGCCAATCACCATCACAGAGCTCCCGCTTCCCCCTGTCACCGATGACGAGGGTGTCGGGGGATGTACTCTGGAGATCAACCCCCGCGGCACCGGGTGTATCGGGAAATCTCCCGCTCTTCAGAATGGAGATTTCCTGCCGGACGATCTCCACGTTGTCGCGACGGTCAACTTCACCGGCGCCCCTGCCTCGCCCGACCCGGCAAGCATATACAGCGGGCCACAGCTAATTATTGTCAAAATCGACAACAGCACGTTTCCGAACGGTGATGCGTGGAAGTGTATTACTTGCGGCGTATCTGCGGAGGATCATGCTGTACTTGTTGCGCCGCTCGACTATCCCCAAATCTTCAAGGATGGCAAACGCCTGCTTGCTGGACCGCAAATCATCGAATGTTCGGCTGAGCTTGTCAGCGAAGCTTGCACCCCAGACCAAGTCCACGTCTACCCAATCCGATGGAACACGGCTGCGAATGGGTCAGGAATCGGCGGAGCCATTCGCGAATTGCGCATCCATCCTGATAACGAGCACCTTGGCTTCAGCTCTTTCACCGTTACGTCCGGTAAGGCTGGCCAGTTCGCTTACATCGGAAGACTGGCCTTGAACAAAGCACCAACGGCTGGCGAGCCACTTGTCCCCCGTTATGACTTGGCCAACGTCAATCTATTGTTCAGCTTGAACGATAAACAGCCGGTCGAAATTGACCCGGAAGACAGCTCTATGCTCCGGATCAACTATGATGCCATCACTGTTGGGGAGCTTCGCGGGTTCAGCGGTACCGGAAAAGAAGTCACCTACATTGGGTACCCTGCCGAGTCGTCCAACATTGATGTCTTTGCAGCAGACCTTGTCACTGGAAAGGTCCGGCGCTTGACTGCCCACCCGGAGTATACGGATCCTGTCGACGTGTCTCCAGATGATGAATGGACCGTTGCCATGGACACCCGTGGCAGCGGACGCCAGATGTTCATGGCGGGTCTACGCGGCATTCCTCCATTGACAGACTTGGTTTCCGCGAGCGCGGCCTCATCGACGAGAAATAACCAGGGGCGCCGATTCTTCCAGCCATGGCTCATCGATGGTCATGGTGACCGGGGTTCGTACTTTGGGCAACAACTCAATGCTGAGGGCAGTGGAATCCCCGGAAGTGGCGCCATCAACGATCCCGAATGGAACGGCCGCGCCGACCCGAAATGGTCCAATGATGGCACCCATATCGTTTACTATCAGGCCCTGACCGTGTTTCCAGAGTGTGGAGGGGAGAATCCTCTGCCCTGCTATCCTTCCACGGCACCCGGAGGTCGTACCGAGCGCATGATGCTAGCTCATCTGACAAGCCGGCAGCCTCTCACACCGCCCTCTATCGAGCCTCTGGGTGACGCCATTCCCTGGGCAACTCCATACGTGCCTGGAACCCACGCGCCGGAGAGGCCATTCCCGACAAACGGAAACTTCACCCTCAAGGGCAGGGTCAGCGGATGGGCAAACGTAACCATCACCCCGAACAGTGGAGGTGGTCTGCCGGGAACAGTAGGCGTCGAGTATCACAACTACTCTGATGACGGCGCAAACGTGTTAGTAGGATTCGAGAAGGTCACTTCAGTGAATCCGAGTCCGACGCTGGAGGAGATTGACTGGTACTCGGACCTTGCTCAGACGGGGCCGAATAACGGAACCAAGAAGACTAGTCCTGACGGCTTCCGGTTGACCATTGATATCCTGACGAACATCTTCCAAGCCAACGGTACGCTGACGACCACGATCGACGGCAAGGAGTGGCTCCAGCCTGCAAACAGAACTTGAAACCAGCAGCTGGGTCCATGAATCCAAGAATCTTGGGAGGGGGCTTGGCGCAGCAAACGAGAACAAAAGTTCCTACTTAGTTTCAAAGTTCAATAAGAAATCACTTACCTCATCTGCAAGTGTGACAGTGGCAGCAAGATCCTCCAAACTTTGGCGGTGCAGCTGCGAGGCGTATACATGGTGAGCCCGGTCCTCCAAGCCAAGCACGGCCGACAGATTCGGTCTCCTGCGTCGAGCGCACAGTAATTGCAGTAGATTATCATTAAAAGATTCCATCGGAGTTCAGTAGGGCTTTGAGTCCGAACACCAAAGCTTTGCCCCTAGTGAGCTTCGACAGCTGCCATGCCAGAATCCCACGTTGAGATGAAACATCTTCAGACCGCAGATGCCGTAAGCTGGACGGGTGCATGCTACGGGTAGCGTTTGGAGATGAGTAGCCAGCCATCCGGTAGCAGCAGCGATTCGATTTTGCTAGCCAATGTATCGATCTGATTCTCTGACGAATGCTGCTGATTAATTCAAGATATCGTACCTAGTTTCGGATCGGAGTTTTGGTGTAAGTTGGGCGCAGGAAAGTTTGCATCAAGGTGAGCACGGTGAGGTAAGGTAAGGTAAGGTACCTATACCTCAGACAGGTACAATCCTTATCGATATGACAAATATCTTATCTTATCCATCACGTTACCGGACGGCCGATCACGTGAGTTGAGCTTTCCAGGTGCCCCTCGATGTGTCGAGGGAAGGAAAGATCGAACTTGTTCAGGGACAAATAATGGAAGGAAAGCGGCGGCCAAGCAGTCGCGCCCCTCGCGCAGGAACGGTAGCATTTCAGACTTTGTCGACGACAACCACACACGAGACACACGAGATTACTTGCATCGGAATAAACAAATTTGCTATCATGAGCTCAATATCAATTGGACGATAATTCCCCACCTTCATCATCGCTCGAGTCCAGTCTACCTTATAATTCAAGGGAAACTGGTCGACCATCCTTTGTGCTTTCCGACTTGACAGCGCCGCCATCATTTCTTTTCCCAGCACAACCGTCTTGTTTTGCGCGGGAGACAATGGCAAAGAAGAAGGGCAAGCAGACCACGGTTGAAGATGTTGGCGACGGCGTGTCTAGTGAGAGCGCATCGCAATCCTCTTCCAATGGCTCATCCAAGAACTCAGTCTCCAGGCGATCGGCCAACGGAGCGCCTGATACTGCTCCTGCGCTCATAATATGTCGCAACAAGTCTGTTCCCCCTATTGCCATCTTCCTTGGTCTCGCACATGCCACAGAGAACATGCGCGACCAGCGCAGTGTGCGCTGTGCTAGCATGAATGACGATACTCTGCCCTGGATCACGGCTCGCTGACACATTGCGCGACAGGCATTGGCGCTTCATCTCCTCCTTCCATGGCCCATGGCTCCAAATGCCCATTGAGATCCTCGAAACCATTGCGAACATCAACTACAATACCCCGGTACCCCGTCCGATCGACCCCGCCGTCTTCTTCGACCTTCTCAAGATTCGCCGATTAGTCGATGAAGCAACTAACTTGGCCGTCCGCGCTGCTAGCGACCTCGCAACACCAACCTTGACGAACGTACATGGCGGGCTCAATGGACACATGTCGTCGTTAGGCTTTGGCGTGGGGAATGGTCACGGTACAAAACTGAGCAAAGAGCGGAAATTCCGCATGAGAGAGCAGGCGAGCCAGAAGCTCGCCCGCGCATATCGTCTGGATGAGATCGCTTGCAGCGTCGCTACCATGCAAGGTGCTTCGACTCTCGAGGAAATTGGATCCCTCGTGTTGCAACGCAGCAGAGACGATCCCGATGCGAAATACGTTCACTTCTTCCACGAGAAGATACCCTCGCGACAGCTAGCCGAGTGTACTAGTCTGGCGCCCTTGGACAACATCATATCAGCGCATCCGACCGAAGCCGAGGCTCTGCGAACCAGAGCGACTGTGCGGATCTTCAAAGATGACTACTTAGGGGCGACTTCGGACTTGAGTCTGGCGCTGCAAGTGCACCGCTATCATCAGCCACCGCATGGAGCACCACTTTCCCGGGAAGTCGAGTTGACATCAGGATCCAGAAGAAATCCCGACGTCGTCCTCACCGAGGACCAACAACCTAGTAGCTTGGAAACACAGCTGCTATTTCAAAGAGCCGGAGCATACTTGACTATTGCTTGCCAACATGTAGCCGCTGGTCTGCCTGATACTCCTGCGAACGGAGAGACTGGTCGGGCAAGTGGAGCGGACAGGACTACCAACTCAAACACAGTTGACGGACAGAGCCCGGGAACCACGGCGGCGGACAAGGAGGCAGCGCACATACGGCTGGAGAAGCGGAAAGTCGTGAAGACGTACGCCAAAAAGGCACTCCGGGATTACATGGCTTATCTGTCAAACTTCCACTACACGCCGGATCAACCGCTGAAGGTCGCCCGGGATTTTACTGAGAAAGTAAATCTCGCGGCGCAAGGCTACCGCCATCCTCGTGTTCCAGATTCGGGCAGCATTCTCCCATACAAAGCGTTCGCCTTGTCTGAGCTATTTGCTGCTGTTCCACCTGCAGACATTCCGCCGTACCCTTCCCAGGACTTGGTCCGCTCATCAGGGCCTGTACAGCCGAACAACTATGAGGCTATTACCTACCACCCCCTACTGACCGAGGCCCTCCATTCTCTACTGCTCTGCCATTGCTTGGTGCAGACTTCGACCAAGGAGCTCCTACGCCACGCACACATGGTCGCCCGCCTCGCTCGACTTGCCGACGGCTACCCACTATTCCAAGCTAGTAGGTCACCGGCCAGAGCAGACTGGATTGAGGTGTTGCGCCGGGCAGAGAATTGGATCCAGATGAGTGCTTCCTGGGAACTTTTGTGTGCTCCGGCGCCGCTCCCGGTTCTTGATGGACCACTTGGCGCGCAGCAGGACAATTTACATTCGTCTCATAAAGCCGCTGCCCTCGCAGCCGCTGCCATAACGAGGGACGCCAGCACGTTGCCAGACATTGGCGAGACTGAGGAGCAGCGGAAGGAGAGAGTTCGACAGCAAGCCATCTTGGACGCGCTTGATGACGATAGAGTTGTCGACGAAGTTACACTTCGTGCGGCCATCACTGCTCGTCAGAAGCGCTCAGAGGAGGACCACGAGTACCTTATGAGCTTGAAGAATAGCTCGACTGGGAGGTCCGAGACTACTGAACCCCCTCCTGCGCTACGTCGTTGGAGTGTTGACGATGGAAGGGAATATCCTATACTCACTGAGCGCGCAGCCGCCATTGCGAAATGGGTCATTGAGGCGCCGCCGGTCAGCCTCGGAACTGCGAAACGCAAGAAAAAGACCGCCTCGAAGAAGGGCAAGGAGGCTATTAATGAAGAGGCCGGTCTCAATAGCTTGGCCAACCTAGCGATCAATGAGACGAGTCGGACGATTGATACTGCCGCTTAGGATCATGGTTTCTTGCATGATGGCCGATTTGGATGGCATTGGCTGAAGCGAATCAGTATAAATTCACTGTATCACATACATACAGTAAGGTGTCCGCAGAGACATTCAGCATCACAGTGCGATCAGCTGTCATGGTTTACCCTAATGTGTCAAATGGTCCAGCGTGCTCGTGTATGGCTCTTAGCATGTATTCGCTTTCTCCTCACATATTCCCTCTCGTGACTAGATCTCGGCGATGAAAGTTAATATGACGTCAAGTTCTCGGTATGGCACGGCGACACGGTGACTCCAACTGCAGGCGTTCATGCAAAAGTCAACTTGTTGATACGTTGACAAGGCTGAGGCATATCTGGAGACCATTCCTCGGTGGATGCAAAGGATACGGAGCTTCAAGCGTGACTTTCAAGACGGCAGTTCGCTATGCCATAGGCTTGTTCAGCTTACGTGCTTCAACTAGACGCTCCTCGATCACGAACTATGACTCGCCGAAACACATCAGAGTGTGATGGATCTCAGCGCGTCGTCGAGTCCAGGTGTCTCGAAAGGGGTATCAAAAGTATCCCGTATCCTTCGCTAAGGGTCTATGTATGGGCAGGCTTTAGGGTCAACTGAGGTATTTACATCGTCTCGAAAGTTCGTGAGTCCATCGTGAGTCGTACATTGCTTTCGAAGGAATAAACTCCTCGTCGTTTGCATTTTCGTATAAGGATTCGGAATAAGGGGGCACTAATAGAGAACAGGCCGGCCTCGAGGGGGCTTTCGTGGAAGTGCCTAGTAACGCTGAGCTGCTCAAGTTGAGTAGGACCATTCGGAAGATTAAAGGGAGACTGTTCCAAGCAGAAAGGAAGCAAGTACCAGCTGCGCCGAGGAGAGACGCAAGTTCTGAGAACGAGAGCGGCGCGGGTCCAGCTCTACCAAACTGGTCATGCGAACAATCTCAAAGCCATAGCAGCTCAACTTCTTCCCAAATGACTACATGAAGAAGAGACGAAGCCCTGGTCGAGCCAACCACACCCTCCCTTCCGTCATGCGACCAAAGTTGGTGTGCAACCGGTGCCGAAGTCCGAGAACGACGTTGGGGTCTGGCGTACGAGGTAGGTTTCCGGGAGGCACGTAGGGTAAGGTAGCCTTGGGATTTCAGACCGCCGTCCCGTCCTCTCGGTAAGCTAATGGAATTTCATAACACGGCGATCGAGAGTCATTCTCAGCTACTCCTGGACAAATACTTCACGCTCTCGGCATCCTATCAAACTCCTCATTTCCGCATCCGTCTGGCACGAACGGCAACCATGCCACAGACACGCAGCATGCGTCAGCTTCACTAGTCTCTTTTGTGAGAAATGTGTAGGAATATAGGACAAGACTCGGACTCGTCTACGAAAAGAGGCTTCACTGACACATCCCTCTTGTCAAGTTGTCACCTCCTTCTCAACTAACTACCTATTCGTACATATCCTAGTACAGCCTAGACTACTCCGTAGACAACCCACCAGCAGTCCTCTCAGGTGGTACCCGCAGAACCCTGGCGAGAACGGCCGCCCGCGGCAACGCCTTCGGTGTTTAGCGTGGGCGTGCGCGCATCCAGCCGCCAACAAGATCCTTTCAACAGCTGTCGTGGACTTTGAGATCCTGGTGGAGGAGCGAGAGGCGGCGGCGCGGCGTCGTCGCTCCCCCCCTTTCCATCCCATCTGGGGCCGTCTGGGGGATGTTTATTTCTTCCATCAATCATGTTCGCGGGGAGAGCGGGTCCCCCGACCCCATAGGCGTCATTTGACGGGCTGGAATAGATCATGGATTACTCTAAGCTGAAATATCCCATAGTGTGGTTTGGGGACTCCGGATTTTCAATGGTTCGACTTTTTTTCTTCCTTCCTTTTGACTCCGGATTGCGGCACGGTGTTTTCTGGGGTCCGGGGGAGATGAAGCGGAGAGAGACCTGGAGTCACGATGGCAGTTGGTGCTAGTGCCAAGATGGGGATGGGTTGATTTCTTGAACAATTTCCCAGAGTTCGAATCTGTGCCGATGGGATGGAGGGTTTTCTCCAACGATCAAGAGAAGTCATGGGTGTTTATTGCTCATAGCACAGGTGATCTTAGTCCTGCATTACTCGCCACGTTTCTTAGGCCCCAGGCTGTTGGGATTGAGCTAGCGGTAGGTTGCCGTTGCGGTATTTGGAACCAAAAGCCTGAGTTTATGAGAAGCTGTCATCAGCAGCTAAAGCGCAGAATATGGCCGAGGGAGTTGAGATACTCGGCTCAACTTTGGTATTTTCTTGGCGGCGCCGGGTGGCTTGCAGTGCCAACGCGGGAATCGCGGAATGGCCAGGCTTGGCTCTCTGATGGTCTCTTGGATAATCGCCGAAGGAGGGCAGTATTGAATGAGTGTGTGCTGCTATTCTTCTTGGCTTGCGCTGGCTGAAGCTTGTGTTGTCCCCTTCTGAGTTTCTTAACTTTCACCTCTGCGTAGGTATCTCGAGATGCCTTGAATGACACTGACTAATCTCAAAGATAGAGTTCGGTCACTCATATGACGAGTCAAGGAAACAGTGAAACGGCGCGGGAGCAGCCCTCATGTCATTTACTCTGGAGATTAAGCGGAACGACTCCGGCGTCTCATGCGCGGAAGGCTGCAAGCCTGGGCCTATTTTCTTTTTTGCCTCCTGCGCATGTAGGGAACTGCTGCAGAAAGAACTGGGTCCCCTCTCTCAAGATAAACTCGGCCCAGGGCCGGGATGTGGTGACAACAGACTTTAGCGTAACAGAACACATTACCCTTCACATGCGAACCTCTCATAGGCAGAAATACAGGAGGAAGCTCGAACGCGCTTGACATGGGGGCGGTAGTCTGCGGCGCGGTCGCCCGCGCGTGCAAGACTCGAGAGCTTGCCGGATTCAGTTCAGCATTGCATGCGCCGGTTGAGTTATCCCATCGGTGATATCTCGTTATGGACGGTAGTTCTCAATTTGAGATACACACTACCGAGAACAAGTGTTGAAAACAACTGAAGGACTCATTTAGAGACACAGAGCCGGCCCCACGGATAGGTGTGTCCAGATACGGGACTCGGCAATCCGACGACAGACGTTGACGGCCATGTGCAGCGCCAAGGGCCATCATCGACAACGAAGCCCACTTGCCTACGCAGTAGACATTTGAAGCGAGAAGCGCACGCGTCAAGGACGTGCGATAAGGCGGGCTTGGCTGTCAGTCAGTCGCATAAGTCACTGTCCTCCTTCTTGAATTCGAAGATAGCTCCGCCTGCAAACTGCACAAACAAGTCTCACGGCCCACGGTGGGAACGGGGACGTGTGGACTCGTTCGAGTCGAGTCGAGGAAGAAGGGAAAACAAGCGTTTGCCCAGACCAGCCACCACGCGGTGGTTGAAATTGTGTCCTGAGGGAACTGAGGGAGGGCGTATCCGTACGTGAAGCCGATGCTCCAGGCGAAATTACCATTGGTGGATTATTGAAGGTTGGGGGTTTCTCCGCAGGTTCAGACGCCCCCCCTTCTCCATGGGCTAGCCGGCTGGCTAGCTTTCCCCTTTGGCCCTTTCGCGGAGACAAGAGTCGAGCAAGGATTGTTGAAAAGGTTGGGGGTCTCTGGGGAAGAGAGGCGGACACGGCGGGCCACACGCGGCGCGGCGCCAAGAGATTCGTTCTGTCGCCGCATTCCTTGGGTTGTCTTGTCCTTGGACGACATAGTTGATGAGAGAGGGAATCAATACAGTGAGGCTTTGAAAAGCAACGGAAGAGAGTATTTGGAGATATCACATTTGACAGTGTCTTCGGCCCTTTACCTGGCGGTTATGACAGACTCAAGCAAGGGGACTTAACCTACATGTACCTACGGATAGTCATATGCAACGAGATAGAAACCCGGCTCTAATTTAGGTATCTCTCAGCATTCGGTGTGCAGAAAACCAAACCCATCCAACCATGCCATCCAAACTCCCCCATCTCATTCTCCACTCCCCCGGAACCAGCGCTAGACCTGGGGCCCTCGACAATTATGGGGAAAGATGCCGGGTGCCAGCCCGAATCCCTCCTCCTCTCTCGGTTGGTTGCTCTTCTTTTTCGCCATCCGATTCGACTGTAGCGGCAGCCAGCCGTCTTCGTTCGAAGCCCAGCATCTTTTGGGCGGATAGTCAGACCGGGGAATGAGGGGGACCGGGGGTGTGAGATGAGGGGATTTGGGGGAAAGGATTGGGAGAAATCTAAACTCTTGCGGGGATCCCTATCTGAACGGCTTAGGTTACTTTCGAAAGAGAGAGAGAGACCGGGTATAGCGTGGTATGGTGTGCGCCTTTGAGATAAAGGTTTTAAAGACAACCTCCCATCTCCTCTTCGTCCTGAATCGAACGACTCCCTCTCTCTTCCCTCCTTGGCTCTTTACCTCTCTGCCGGAGTTGCTTCAATCAGTTTCTCTTCTCTAGGTCGATAACCCCCCTCCTCTTACCACACAGAGCGTCGTTATCTCTCTGTAGGGAGTTCACCAACAACAGAGTCCGCCAAGATGGGTCTTCCGTCCGGCAAAAGAGTGTACAACTGGTACATCTCCCTGATGGCGGCCATGTGCATGGTCCTCTACGGGTACGATGCCTCCGTCTTCAACTCCCTCCAGGGCTCAAAGAACTGGCTCGCCTGGGTCGACGTCGACCTCAAGAAGGACACCCAGCTCATCGGCCTCGTCAACACCGCCTACACCATCGGCGCCATCGTCGCCGGTTTCTTCATCGGTGGTCCCACTGTAAGCACACTTTCTTGTGGTCATCGGATGGAGCATCGCAGCCAGGACTGACACAACCTCTCTCAACACAGGCCGATTACCTCGGACGTCGCTGGGGCATGGCCATCGGCTGCTTCGTCACCATCATCGCGACACTCATGCAGACCTTCACCCCCCACCACAAGCTCGGCGTCTTCATTGCCGGCCGTGTCGTGATCGGTCTCGGCCAGGGTATGGCTCTCACCGCCGGCCCCGTCTACATCGGCGAGGTTGCCCCCTCTGAAATTCGTGGCCACATCATGGCCTGCTGGCAAATGTTCTACTCTGTCGGCTCCTTCATTGCCTACTGGATCAACGTATGTTCCTCTCACATCTCTTATCGTTAAGCAAACCTCCTAACATACTTGCACAGTACGCCTGCTCCAAGCGTCGCGAGCAGCTCGGCGAATGGGACTGGAAGATGGTCGTCATCTTCCAGATGCTGGTCCCCATCCTCATCATCATCGCCCTCCCCTTCCAGCCCGAGTCCCCGCGCTGGCACATCCAAAAGAACGGCAACGTCGAGGCCGCCCGCGCCGCCCTCATGCGCATCCGCGACACCGAGGAGGAGGTCGAGCAGGAGCTCCTCCAGATCCGCGAAGCCATCGAGTACGAAAAGGAGGCCATCAGCAGCTCCTACACCGCCCTCTTCAAGGACCCCTCCATCCGCAAGCGCCTCTACCTCGCCTTCGCTCTCAACGTCGGACAGCAGCTCACCGGTCAGGGTACCCTCAACTCCTACTCCACTTCGATTTACAAGAAGGTCTGGCCGTCTACCGATACGATTAACCTCATCAACGCGCTCAACGCCACCATGGGTATCTTCTTCACGCTCAACGCCATGTGGACGGCTGATCGCTTCGGTCGTCGGTGGTTGTTCCTCGTCGGTGCGGCTGGTATGGCCGTGTGCATGCTCATCGTCCCCATCGTCGGCATGAAGACTCCCACGGCAGCAGACGGAACAAAGAGCGAGCCCGTCGGTATCTCCATTGTGTTTTTGCTGTTCCTCTGTAAGTTCTTCACTCAACACCCCCTCCTCCTTGCTTACCTCAACTAACATCTCCCAAGTCATCTTCTTCTACAAGCCAACATGGGGCGCAACAACCTGGATGTGGACCGCCGAAATCTTCTCTGTCAACGTCCGCGCCCAGGCCGTCGGCATGTGCTCCCAGATGCAAAACGTCGCAAACACAATCTTCCAGCAATTCTTCCCCACCTTCCTCGCCAACGAGGGACTCAACTGCCTCTTCTTCTTCATGGCCATGAACATCGTGCTTGGCATCTTTGTCTACTTCCTCATCCCCGAGACCAAGCAGATCCCGCTCGAGGAGATGGACCAGCTGTTCGGCGGCGCCAACCACACCGAGAAGGGCGCGCAGATGTTGGGTGTCGGGCCTGAGGAGGGTCACCACGGTCACTCTGCGCTTGATAACAAGGAGGGTGCTGAGATTCAGCAGTCCGAGAGGAAGGAGGCTGTTTAGAGAGATGAAATATGGCGGTGATTTGGAGTTGGACAGAGGAGTAATGAGTAATGCGGATTGATGTATTATTATCAGAGAACTGAGGATCAGCCTGAAAGAGGCACAGATCCCGTCGCATTATACCCCAGATTGCGGAATTGAAGTTGTCATGATGAGATAACCTTTGGCTTAGCACAATGTGAAATGACTCTATTGAGGACTTATCAATCCAGGTTGGAATGAGACTGCAGTGCAAACGAACTACAGTTTGCTCTCACTTTTTATCTTCAAAGACCTCAAGGCACCATAAGTACATACATCGAGCTTGAGATTGCTATTCCAACGCCCTCGTCAATGGCACCGTATCTGATTCTGCTAACATTAGTCGTCATCAACACACCGTCGATCTGAAGTTGGAATGATACTATTGCGCGAGCGGACTGCAGTTTCCTCTCTCTCATTCGTATCCACACTCTGCTGGATACAAAAGATCCCATCAACCGTCCAAATCAACCTTACTACTCCAAACGTGCTCGCGTTAGTGTTATCTCGTCAGCACGCTCGTATCTAAGCACGAATACGAACAGTAGTAACAGCCTGTCGTAGTAAAGAGCACTTTGTTTAATTTTGTTCTACTTGATAGTACTCGCGTCCGTTAGTTTCCAGCGATACGCTCGTATCTCAGCACGATACGAAGGTTCATACCAGCACGTAGTAACGAATAGCTCCTTTACCTTGATTTCATTCGATGTAAAGGTAAAGTGAACGTAGCTGCACTGTACCTGGTAAAGGATAACGGGCGTGGGAAACAAGTAGGTAGGAATGGATTCACGCGCAAGACCTTTGATCTAGGTATGCTACCTCAAGCAATCCATTTTCGACTCCCAGCATTTTTCAGACTTTTATTAAGAAATATCAGGCGGCAACATCGTACCATCCATTCAGAATATTGTCCACAATCAGACTGCTGATCATTATCGGTGATGTGCTTTTTGACGTCTTCGGTGGATCTCCCCCCCATGGCTTTTCCTCCATTCCGCATCTTTGCAGTCCACCATACGAACCGCGGGTTTCTCATGCCATCTACGCATGCGATGATTCAAAGGAAGAGAGTAGATAATTGTTCATAATCTTGAGATATTTGGCCACTCCTCCGGCTTTTGTGCTGTGCCTATATGCGTGTCTGAAAACCCGGCTCTATCATCGCTCTCATCACCGTCCTCTCCCTTGCATTCCCCTTTCAAAGCCAGCATGAGATCGGACATGGACAATAGAAGAAAGCAAAGAGGGTGGACCAAGACACGGCCGAGACCAAGGAAAGAGTGAAGGGAGAGCTCATGAATTGTTGGCCGTCGAGTTCGCCGCGAAAGGCTATTCAACCACGGCAAGATGCATGTCACAAGGGCATACAATTCAGGCAGGTTTGTCACATCGCTGTGTTACAGAGGAGACTCTTGTGATGGAGTACCATCTCTATAATCTAAGAATACAAATGTGCTGCTCCAATCCAGGTATCCGTCTCGTTTTCAGAATCCAACGAGCATTGCGTGATGAATATGTCAATGTGGCTCACATTGGTGGGCCTTGCCCGGGTGGACCAGGCATCATCTGCCCGCCTCCATCGCCGACCCATCTATATTGCATCATTGGTTGCCCTTGAAGCTGTTGCTGCATCATGCCTTGCATCGATACCTGTTGTTGCCCCATGAGAGCCTGAGGATGGGGATGAGGCGGGTAGGATGGATGTTGGGCATGGTGAGGGTGCTGAGGGTGTTGACCAAGCGGCGGCGAGGGGCCATGGGGTATGGGTGAAGACTGTTGGTGCGGGTGGTAGAGTGGTTGTTGTTGCTGCTGCTGCTGCTGCTGCTGCTGCTGCGGTTGATGAGGCGATTGCTGATGCTGCTGCATTTGTTGCTGGTGTTGTTGAGGGAGCTGTCCTTGCTCTCTCATCTGCCGACGCACTTGAAGCCAGGAGAACAGCTCCGATGACAATCCTTCAAATGTAGTCCTGAGCTGTAACGCAATGTCCCATCGCTGAGAGTATCTTGCAAGTGTTTCCATAACCTGCTGCAAGCATCGCATGCTTCTGTCCAAATTATCCTCGCCACCAGCTGGGCGATGCGGTAAAGGTGGCGGAGGTGCGGTGCCTGGGCGAGTAATGGGCGGAATGATTCTTTGCTCCGAGATAAGCAGCTCACGCTTGTCGTTGAAGACGACAAAGAACTGCGTTGCCACGAAGAAGACCTTGAGAGCGTCGAGCGAGGAGTAGAAGGCGGTGTTGACAGAACCATGGACGACACCGTGAATTGTGTTCATGTATGCGATGGCATTTTCAAAAATCAGTTTGCGGGTGTAATCAGTCAGGTGTGGCTGGCGATCGCTAGGCGCAAGACAGTGAATGTAGCTGTATCTCAGCTCGAGCTCGAAGAACTCGCGGATGCCCGAAGGTAGGTTATCAGGCAGTGATTCGTGCCACTCTCTCATTTCCAGGCACATCTGCCAAATGAAGGAGGCGGCATCTGAAAGTGGCGCTGCGTCTCCCTGGAATAGTGTTTGATACCACTCGGACTGGAGTCGACGAAGCTGGAACAAGACTAACGCCGAGTCTGCTGATTGAGGGCCAGTGATCGGACCAGAAGTCAACCCAGAGTTGCTGGGATACTCGACATTGATGGAATCATCTGTGAAGGAGAAGGATCTGGCGCGAACCATGCTGATCATCCTGTCCTTGGGATTAGCAATTTGCTTCTGGTGTGCTAAATAGGCTCGACCAACTTACCGGTCAAGTGCATATACGCAGTAAAACATTTTCCTCCGAAGGTCGAGAGCAGCCTTATCGGGAACCTGGAGCTGCGGCGGATCTTGATGGAATCCCAAGTCAACCACAGCACGACTCGCAAATCCGATCAGGTACCAGCTGTCGAAATGGCCAGGGTCGAGCATTGAGTATTGCGTGAAGAGGATGAGCGACTGAATCTGGCTTGGATATCCAGGCATCAGTGCCTTGTCAGCAAAAGGCAAGGCGCGAGCGACAAAGTCGAGACCGCGGCGAGAGAAGTCATCGTTTTTATCTCTGCTCTGAGCCGCATATCCAATAGCGAGAACCATGTACAGTAGCCAGAAGTCGGCATCCTTGAGCCTGTCCTTGACTCTTTCATCTTGCTGATAGACATCGTCCAAGACGGTGAGTAGGTGAGTCTCCGAGAATGACGGGAACAGTGAGTAGATGTTGGCCATGTAATACTGGACAGTGGCAAAGGCCTCTGCTCTGGTTGGGAAACTGTCCTCCGTTGGATCCGTTACCTCGTCGTTGGTCGCGGCAGCTAGCACCAGGCGGGCGAACGTCATGCCGCTCACGGATGGTTCAAAATCGCGAGTTGTTGCGTTGACGGATCTGGTGGACGTTAGCACGCACTTTGAAGTAGGGGGTCAAGAGAATGGGCGCACAAGAAGCCGAAGTCAGACACAAGTGCGTTGACATCCGAGTCCTCCCTCTTACGGGCAGCTTTGCGGTGGATCGCGGCTCGAATGTTGGCCAGAGAGTCCTTACGGTCAGCAGGAGCCGCCGTCGCTTCATCGACATCATGAAGATTAACCGATGCCTTGCGCGATCTCGCAAACGCCAACCGCTTCTCCAGCTTTTCAACTCTAAGCTCCAGGGCCGCTACATAACTAAGTCTCTGTTAACACCACGCACGCCGAGATCTCATGAGGGGCCGACCAACCTTCTCTCCTTGCCTCTAGCGAACTGATCATTGGCCGAGGAACACTCATTTTCGCGACCTGCCTTCTCACAGGCAGTGCAGGCTGGAAGCTTGCCATCACACTAGAGGAGTTAAGAGTGCATCAGCAAGAGCCCGTCAGATCCATTAGCCTGGGCAGCGGGGGAAGGATAGCTACCTTGACTTTTGCAGCTCGACCTGTGGGGCACGATTAGCCTCGCATGAACACAAGCAGTCAGCCGCAACCATGACAACTCACATCGCGAGCAGGCCGATACAGGCCGCGATACCCGCAGCAGGGGGTTATCTGAGAAACTTGATCGCGGCATTGGGTGCGATTGAGGATGCGACGGGGAAACGAGGGTGCCGTGCCTCGAGGCCGCGCTATCTTGAAGCTTCGAGATCGATGACGAATCGCAAGGGATTCACGAGGATGTAGCCAGGCGCTTGGTTTAATCAAATCGAGGATATGGTTTATGAGATGTGCAAGTATCTCTAAAAAGACGTCCAGATCGTAAGAGGGGACGATTCAACCACGAATGAATCTGAACTTGGTGGTGAGCGTTCTGTCGAAAGTGAAGCGAAGCTCAGATTGAGATCACGTCAAGTTGACTGTAAAGCCGGATCGTCACTGACGGGGGCGCTGGAGGGTGCCCGGGATCCGGATTACGCTGCAGGGACTGGTGCACGTAAGAGAACAGATCGTCCTAAGCGCGGTATCGCGTGTAGCAGTTGGCGCGTCGGCTGTCGGAAAGTTGAACGTTGGACCTTGAGCCAGACGCGAAGGTTCAAAAGAGTCGAAACGACGATGCGTACGATCAAAAGGCGGCCAGAGCCTAGAGGTGGGCGGCTGTCGGAAGATCAAAACACGAGGGATGCTGATCTGTGGTTCAGAAGTGCAACAGAACCGAGAGCGCAGCGAAGCCACAAGTATCCGTAGAGAATCTGTACGGATATTCGTCGAGAGAACAAGGTCCGGGGCAACTGTCCGAGACGAGACGGTCCGCGAGTCGTTCACGGCTTCCCCCTTGCTGTTGCACTACCGCAGTATCCGTGGACCGTCTGGGTGCCTGTCGATGCTGCGTGCTTGCGTGCTTGCGTCGTGCTTGCGCTGAAGGACGAGGCAAGGGCTGCAAGGCAAGGCAGGGCAGGCCAAAGGCTACGCAAGGCCAGGGCAGACGAGGCAGAACGAGGCCAGGGCAGAGGAAAGGCTGACCTGGACTGAGGTGGACTGGGCTGGACGGTTTGGGGGGTTCGTATTGCGCGGGGATGGTTGGTTGTAGCTTGTAACTTTGGTGCTGCCACCAGGCGCATCCAACGGCGGCGTAATCTATGGGAGCGAGACTATGAGACTCCGAGTCTCTCTTTGTGCTGGAGATCGGCGGCACAGTCGTTGACACGGCCTTTCCCCTCTCTTGTGCGACCGACGCCGACTGAAGGGTCGACGGTTACCCCGCCTGGGCTCCGTTTCCCTGAACCTGACGAAAGCTGTGGGAGGCGGGCACGGTGGGCCACGGAATGGACACTGGAAGTACAGAGTACAAGCCACCCCTGAACCCTGACTGCCCTCTTTTTGCCTTGCCAGATAAAGCCCGTCCCGTTCCCCTTCTCTTCTTCCCCTGGGCTGCTTGTCGATGGATATTGGGCTGAGAAAGCTTCCAGGGTTCTCTGCAGCTCTATTTCTTGGACGGGGGACAGGCCGTCGTCGGGGCCCCCGATCTCGACGAGGATTGACGACACAACGTGCCAACGATGCAATTTGGAACCGGCAGATGCAATATTCTGGAACAAAAATAGAAGACGAACCGCGAATCCGACGATCCGCGAACAAGAGGAGAAGCTCAAGACCGCCAGGGGCCAAGGGGGTGACAGCCTGGGGGCCGGCAGACCGAGAGTGCGGCCGTCGTAGGTAGTGATAAGGTTCTGCTTGGACCCGTCTCACATCCAAGACCGTAGACGTCGTCGACTTATTCGCCAGCGCCAGCCGGCCTCGAAGGCTCGACCTTGACCTTGAACGTCTGTTCATATGTAGGCGAAAGCCTGCTTCGGGTCTACCAGGCCGAACATTCGTATGTATTTCGACGTATTCCAAGCTGTGATAGGTGACTACAGACGGTAGAGGCGAAGCTAGAGGCGTTTTCTTGATGGCACGAGGATCTTGCTGGCCCCACGCTCCTTCCATCACCAGATAGATGAGCTGCCGAGCGCATTGCACGGCATTTCCAGAATCATGTTTTTTTTTTAAGCCCAGCTCGTCGTTCTTCGGCCGCGCCGTACAACCCTTGTAGGCGTTTAATCGATCGAAGCGACGAGGCCAGCCGCACAGGAGAAACAAGATGAGAGCCAAGACGATGCTGACAGCGAGCACCATGTGTTGCAGTCGTGAATTGCGTTTTGGCTTGCCGCGGTCTGCCAAGCACACAAGGTGCGCATCGCCGAATCGGGCATAGCGGGAAATGGCACTGGCAACTCGGGACGAAAAAGACGGAGACGTGGATCTTGCGACGTGATAAGGTGATGATTATGAAAGCTCACGCAGAGGAGCTCTGTTTGGCTGCTGATACACCGTACGTATGCCCATCAGTTGAGGTGGGCTCGTGGCGAGCATCTCGAGTCTTGGGGATCGTCACTTGAGATAGGCAGAGGAAGTGCAGTGGTTGACTCAGAAGAAGCCGCCAACGCCCTCTAGTCTTTGCAATGGGCGTGTCCAGACCGAAATGCCACGCCAGACTGACAGGTCCTGTAGAAGGACGGTCAAGACAGTTGTATTGCTGCAGGTCCGGACTGAGACAAAAAACCACTTGAGCGGCGCCAATAGATGTGCATAATGGCGCCAGCCATGGCGCGAATCCCCCTCGCAAATGGGAGCCAGAGGCTAGAAAAGTGCCGTGCCGTGCTCGTCCTGGTACTGGTGCTGGTGTCGTGGTGCTCGTGGGTGCTTGGATTTCCCCCACTTGCTGAGGGGTCCATGAAAAATGTCGTCTCATGCAGGGCACGCCGTTGTTTCCGTCCCACAAGGCGATATTGTTTTGGACGACTGATGTTGACTTTTTTTCTTGAAAATTTTCTGTCATTTTTTCCCTCTTTTTCCGTTCCCTGTGAACCTTGTCTTTTGGGTCGTCGATCTCGAGAGAAATACTGCGAGGTAAGTAGCGCTTGAGGAAGGCCCCTGAAATGTGCCTCTTGAAGGGGTATCATTGTTGATTCAATGACACGATGAGGCCAGGAGCTGGATCCGTAGACGGAGGTAGGTACTCTGTAGCGTTGGAAGACCTAGCGTAGAGCGCACCTAGAGTGGTGTACCTATACCAAAAGGACCAAGTCAGGTCGAATCCTCAATGTTTGACAGAGAATTTAGAAATCGACAAGCCTGGATGCCAGGTCAGAAATGGCAAGGGCAGCGTGTGCTAGTGCAGCCGAATCAAGGGTTCAGTCCAGAAAAGGCTCGTCGAGCGTCGGGAATCCTTCGAAATGAGGATTAGGGCGGGGTAGAAGGGACAGAGCCGCGAATGCATGCAGCGGCGTTGGGCGGCGGCCGCGGACGAAGAGACGGTGTGACGAAGGATATTTCGTGCTCTGTATCCGTAGGCTGCCTGTATTCTGCCCTGTACTCCGTACTCTGTAGGGTTCTGGAAGATCGGAGTACGGATAGATGAAGATCATGGGAGGCTGGTGGTTGACGGCGGTTAGTCATGTATCCGTCATTCCATTTGGGGCATTTTCTCCTGGTGGATGTGCGGGCGCGTCTGTTGTGGTGGTGCATGGATGTGTTCATCGTATTTTCTGCATCAGGGACGTACTACGTAGGCATCAATCAGTACGGCGTCTTTCCCTGATGATGGTGATGCGTGTCCAAACCCGTGCCGGGTACCAAAGAATAGATGCTGATGGTCGCCGCCTTGTAACGTGGACTGGGCGGCCTGGGGGGAAGCAAGGGACGGGATGGCGAGGTAGAAATGCTACCGGGTGGGTGTTCCGTCAGACCGGAGGTGGTGGCAGTCGAGTCCGATGAGGAAGTTGAGATGGGAATGTGAGAAAAGGGTGAGTCGGGCACGACATGTCATTGGTGGGCACCGGCACACACATCCAAGCCTGGGAATGGAAGGATCGGCTGCATGTCTCTCACTCGCTCTTGCACTCGGAGTCGTAACTTTTTACGCATTGCAAATCGCAGCTTCCCAGTTACCCAGTGCAGCTTCCCAGTGCAGCAGGCCAGCAGCAGTGCTTTCCCTGGGCCCTCCTGCCGCGTCTCGACAGGAAAGCCCAGCCTCAATGGTGTTTGACTGTTTGGATAGGTGGATCTCGCAAGTAGAGACTGTGGCGAATCAGATGATCAGAGTTTTGGGGGAGATGATCATGGAAGCAGAAAGGAAGGAAAGAGCGGGGCAAGGCCGACCTCTTTCGAAGGGCAGGGGCGGGGCACACTGGGGGGTCAGGACGCGGGAGGTGCTGGGTGCCAGGTGGGATGAGGCAGGCACGGCAGGCACACGGATTGAGAGACAGGAAGGAACTTGAGTGTCAAGAGTCAAGCATCCAATGATCCAGAGACTTGGATGGCTGTGCTTTGACTTTTTGGCAGCCGGAAGGAGCTAAGGCCATGGGCAGAAGAAGGAGCGAAAGGTCCTCGCTTGACCTCTCTCGAGTAAGGTGGTGCAGACAGGTGCGTTCTGCATCAGTCAGCCACAACGACACTCCTCACCTCTCCCCTCAGATGAATTACGCACACGATAACCATCTTCACCGAATACACATATATACGGATACAAATCAAAAAACGAAATAAAACGAGAAAAACCACTCACAAAACCGTCCAGGTTCCCAGCACAAGAACAAACCCAAGCCGGGAATTGTCAGTCAATAGCCGCTCCCATGCATGCCATTTCCGCATGTGCCGTGCTATTGCTGCCCGCCTTCCTATCTTGCCCTCTTGCTCACCCACTCGGTTTGAGCCTGTTCAGACCTCGCGGACCCCAAACTCGTTAACCCACGCCTCGAAGCCAGGTAGGGCTGGTTTCCAGACGAGGAGATATTTGGCCCGTCTGCCGGATTTGTTGGCGATTGTATGGATCTGTGTATCCACGGCCATGGATGATGCCGCCATGACTATCCTGTATGGATACTGTACCTGTCTCTAACGGCCCCAATGAAGCAGGTTAACCCTTTGGGCTGTCCACTTCACTATCCAGTCAGTGCCATTTCGCACCACCTCAGTATCTAGCTAGTATTCTCTAGTGTAGTGTGTAGGTATCCACGGCGCATGGGACATTTTTGTCTGAAGTCAGTGTCCATACTCCGTATCCACGGAATGGACTATGGGATTATGGATCCCTTCATCCTGGATCCCGCCCACCTACCGCGCCCACCTCCGTTGCGACTGTGACGAGTCTTTGGAGTCTTCATCCCGTTATTCGATGCTCCCTTCTCTGTCACCTGTATGATGCATTCCCCTCCTGCCACTCGTTCAAGTATCGTGATGAAGCACGGGAATGGAGATGATGTTACTGTGCAAGGTATCTCAAGAAAGGAACGGGAGTGTCAGGTCGTCCAGTCTTAACGAAGCTCTGCTAAGGTCCCCACTGCAATGGTTCTGAAACGCCCCTACCGACACCTGGTACCCGCGAACCTTGACTGTCGCCCTGGCCGATTCCTCTGATTAGCGAATGAACAGCCGAGACCTTGCGAGTGGGTAGCGAGGGTAGCGTCCTTGACCTTTGACCTTCAGGTCGTGCCTTCCATTCCTCGCATTTGGGCTGTCGTCCAGCTCCCGCCTCAGCACGTCTCCCATTCTGTACCTCGGTAGTACATCCCACTTCGCCTCATTGTGCCCTGGTCTGCGACTAGTCTTCATGTACCTTTTCCTCTCTTCCCAGGATCTCTCCTCTCAACCCCCCGGCCTTCCCTGCCCTGCTCTGCTGGACCACCGCCCATGCCCATTCAACATCGCCCACAGGTACCGAGCACGACAGCAGACTGAAGTACCTCCCCTACCGTAGAGCGTTGACAGTGACGACCTTCTACGCGTACCTAAATGTACGGGTTATGGAGGACTCCATACCTACCTACTCAAATACCCCCAGGCCAGCAAAAGGTGACCACCACGCCTTGCGGAATTGCGGGCGGACAATCAACTGGACGGCACTCCAGGGCACTCCTCTCCTCCCGGTCGCTTTGCCCTGTACTCCGTACTTTGTCACCTTTTTCGGCGCAGCAGACAGCAGAAGCAAATAGCGACACCTTCAATTGTGGACCTTGTCGTCTCTTCACGCCCGCTGCACGTCTCCGTCTCCTCTTGCACCTATCCGTCCATACCCAGCCCGACGTACAAACATAGCCTACCTTATACAACCGTCGAGTCCAGAGTCCACCGCACACGCGACTGGCGAGACAAGAGGACCCTCTTTCTCTTCACGATACCCTCGACCTACTACCGAATCCCTCGTCAGCCGAACCATGAGACATTCTGCCCGCCCTTGCGCTCCACCGATCCCTTCGCCCACGTACGCCTCTGCCCCGTAAACGACACCCACTTCATCGTGAACAACCCTCAACGACGACTACATACTACCTTACCCGCCCTCGCCGGCTCCCTGCAAGCTTTCTCCGCGAGGCAAAGGCAAATCACCGTCTGTACCATAAGGCGTCTTTGTGATCTCCTCGCTTAGACACACAAAGATTGACTGGGCGAATAGCCTCAGTCTCTATATCCCGGCCCATGGACATCTACCGTCATGGCCTGGGCAACATGATGCCACGAAACCCGCCCTATCATCACCACCCGCCTCCCAACGCTCCTCCCCAACTCTACCCGGGCCCTTCCCGCGCTCCTCCCACCAGTCGCGAAGATCCAGAGAGTGACGGCCCCTCCAATCGCATTGCCCACACTCTGACGGCTTGCTGCCGCTGCCGCCAGGTACGTCGGAGCCTTTCTCCGTAAACCCGGCTCTTCCTGGGCCCTCGACGAGTGAACATGTATATCGCGTTTCGTAGACCACGGCTGACTTGTACAACTCTATAGCGTAAAACAAGATGCGACCCTACTCTACCTCGTTGCCTGCCGTGCGAACGCGCCGGCTCAGTTTGCGAATACTACGATACTACCAAGGGAAAGAAGATCAACCGTAATTATGTCATTAAGCTGCAAGAAAAGGTGCGCGCCCTCGAGGCCGAGCTACGCCAGTACACCGACGACGACAGCGAGTTCTCCCATCTCGACGAGGATATCGTGCGGCCCGGCGGCCTGGTTCGCCTGAATGATACCGACGAGACGCCCCGCTACCTGGGTCCGAGTAGCGGCATCGCAATGACACGCTTGCTGGTCCAGGGCGCAAAGCTCTTCACCGACTCGAAGCGAATCTCAGAGTTGATTCCCGAAGTTCGAGCGCGGAGGATGACGCGCATGCAGTCTATTGTCATGACGAGGGATCGAAAGAAGAGTTATCCCATGATCAGCGCTTACCCTGCGCAGAGCCTGCCGACTAGACCCATCGCCAATAAGCTCGTGGATGTCTTTTGCCAACGATGCAAGTGAACCCCCTCCTCGTTCTCGGCTGAACCCTCGTCTGACTTTTAATGAACAGCCCAGGTATTCTGGCCAACATTGCACGAGAAAATGTTTTTGGGCGATTTAGAGGCAGTGTATGCTGGTGACCAAGACCCCTACAAGAACCTCATCGTCCGCATGGTGTTTGCAATCTCGCTCCAGAAGATGGATCCTCAGTATGCCGGTCTGGCCGACAGCTACTATTTGGCTGCCATGGAACACTTTGAGCAAGTGGCCCGGCCAAAGGACCTCAAGTCTCTACAGAGTCTGGCGCTCATCGGTCAATACTCCCTCCTGACTCCCACGAGAACCGCTGTATACTACATGGTTGGTATGGCTACGCGCGTTTGTCAAGCAGAAGGCTTGACTGATGAGAAGACCATTGGCGCCGGGAACCTCCTGGATCCCTTGACCCTGGATATGCGCCGCCGCCTTGCCTACATCATCACCTCCATGGAAGCTGGCCTGGCACATAGCATGGGCCGACCAAATGGATTTTCCAAGGCTGACGACCGAATGGATGTGGAGCCATTTGCGACTGTGGACGACGAGTACATCACGGCCGACGGCATCGGCCAGGGGCCTCCAAGCGAGAACAAGCTGGTGGCTTTGCATTTCTTCAAGATGCGCATGGAGCAGGCTGAGATCAGGAGAGTACTCTACGAGAAGAAGCGCGAAGAGCCCAGGGATGAGAGCCACCCCTGGTTCGCAAAGATGGAGAGAGACATCCAGAACTGGATTGATTCTTCGCCTCAGAATCCGGCTTGGTGTAGGCCATGGTGTGTACTGGCCTTTTTCATTACGAGACTGGACTTTTCTAACCGATTGTCTGTAGGTTCACTGGACGTTACCACCAGATGCGCATCTTCCTTTACCGGCCATCCCCGCAAGTACCGAAACCCTCACCACGAGCTGCGAGCATCTGCTTCGAAGGGGCGTCATATATTATCAACTTGTCGAAGCAGCAGATGGAAAAAGCAGCAGTCGATATCACTTGGGTGTTCCTCCTCAATCTCTACATGTCTCTCAACACACTGCTCTGGACGGTCTCGTATCCCGAGATCCGGCAGGCCCACCCCCGCGATGAGGTGGAAGAGCTGAGTGATCAGACGTTGGATATTCTGGAGCGATGCACTGAGCGCTGGCCGGGGACTGCTCAGGCTGTGCAGCTCTACTCCATCTTTGCCAAGGCATGCCTCCAGAGCTACGAGGCCAGAGATACCCCGATCCTACAAGCGTCAAGTACTTTCACGACGCCTCCTTCGCTCTTTGACGGTAACTCTCCTCAGGGCTCAGAGGTCTCAGCATCAACAGCGCCAGGTGGTGGACCGACGTTCAAGGTTAACCCACCGCATAACCCGCCACAGTTTGGCTTCGTTTTCGACGCTACCCCTGAGTCGATGAACACGTACCAATGGGATCCCAACTTCCCTCCTCACCCAACGTTCCGTTCCAACTCGATCTGGGGCAACTCATCTGGTGATGCTAACCCGAACATGAATCCGGGCGGTCGCCGCTTCTCCGCCTATCCTCCCGAGTCACCACTGGAAGACTCTACACCGCCGGCGACGACCACGCCTGGTTACAATTCATCCTCATCGCCTCCTAGCACCATCAACAATGCTATGCCCACACCGCCAGATTCGTTCAACAGCGGCCCCGTAGGTACACCTTCAAGCTCGACCATCTCACCACCCCCGATGGGAACTCCGGCCATGTCGCAGTCTTCGCCACTTGTTCTGCAGCACGGAACACCAACAATGGTTCAGCACAGCACCAACATGTCACCGCCTCCGCCGCCTGTTCCTGGAAGTAGAGGACCTGGTGGCTTTGGTGCACCGCCGACATCGAATCCCGGCGCGCCACAACGCCCGCTGCCGAATTACAACCCAACAACGGACTGGTTTAACCCGCCACCTCCGTTCATCAACCCCGACGCCTTCAGCTCGATGAGCAACAGTTTCTTTGGCGACTCGTTGCAGGTCAATGGCTTCAACTCACAAAACCCCGGTTTGGGGCTTGATCAATTCGGCGGTCCGTTCAATTGGTCACAAGAGAGACAAGGCAGTCTGAGCCAGCAACAGCAGGTGGAGCTTTTGAATGTCCTGGAAAATGAGGGCATGAGCGATATCGATGCTATTCTCAACATGGGCATGAACAACCCGAGCCCTGCCGCGAGCGTCTGGCCACAAGCATGATTTTGTCCCTAGGAATGTGGAAAAAGGGGAGAGCAAATAGCAGTGTCTTTGTTTGGGTATTGGCGTGTGTGTATTATATACCGTATACCAAGGAGTCACAGGCGGCGGGAGGTTTTGAATTGATTTTGCGGACAGCGGTTGCAGCGATGCGCCTCCGCATGGTAGGTATAGTGGACAGTCACGGATCATGATTTAACAATAGAAAGGCGTAAAACTCGGCGTCACATTTGATATACAACTGCTTTTGCGTGCTGGACTCGGCCATTGATTGTTCAATAATTTGAAATGAACCACAGGATCGAGGCGAATCCCAGCTATCAGATCAGCATACGTTTCATCCCCTTTGTACTGCTGAGGACTCCTTGACTCTGATGAATGTCACAATGCAGATGATGATAGGGATTATGGCTATGGAAGTAGTCATGCCACTAGTTATAGGAGCGAGAACTTCAGACAGGCAACATGTCACGGGTTGTGTTGAAGTTGAAGAGGTTCAGTCAAATTTCGAAGCACCTCAAGAACAGATTTTTAGTAAGCGAATGATTTGGTTTATATACTGATACACCAGGCGCGAGAAGCACGCTCAGTGTGTGAGAAAATGGTTGAGAATATATACATGAATCATGTGTTCTTCGTTTCAATAAATTCCAAGAGAAATGCAAACAATGCGAAATAGAGGGGAAGCTTTCGTCGAGTTCCGCATCCTCCTTTTAATCCCTTCCACATATGCTTCCCTTTATATCCCCTTTGTATCCAAATCTTTCAACTCGTCACTGTCAACAGGCTAGCGGCAAAGAGCGCCAACCATCTTCGACATCCATCTAGAGACATTGGCTGTACCACTGGTTGACGACGGTGCAAGTGCTGCCAGAAACGCAAGCAGTAGCACCAGTCCATCCCTGGCCGCCACACTGTCCGTACTTTGCAACGGTGCCGGTAGCAGGCGCGGTAGACGACGTGCGGACTGAAGTCGTGATGGTGCTGGGGCGGGCAGAGGTGGTAGTCGTACCGGTCCCAGGGGGGACGACGACGGAGCCCGAGGCGAAGGTGGAGTTGATGGGGCCGAACTTGATGTTGGAGAACTTGACGTTGGAGTTGGGAACACTGGCCTCGATGTCGGCGGGAACACCAGAGGTAGTCGGGCACGAGCCGCGCTCGGCGCCGGGCTTGCCTGCGCCGTCGACGGGGTAGGTCGAGTCCAACCAGAGCATGTTAGCGTAGTGGTCGTCCCAGAGGGACAAGACGAGGACCATGGGCGCGGCGACGGCCTCGGACATCTTGGCGAAGCCACCCTTTGCCTTGAAGACGTCGGTGTCGCCGAACGCGAGCTTCTGCTTGGTGCAGAAGTCGGTGGTGAGGGAGTTACCCGGGTTCGAGGCGATGGTGGACTCGGAGTTGGGAACGACCTTGCCGTTTTGGACGTAGAAGCGCTTGATCTCGGAGAGGACGCCGTCGGAGCCCTTGATGAACTGGGTGACGATGGAGAGCTTCTGGGTGGTGTCGAGGGTGAAGCCCGAGCCGGGGCCGTAGAAGAGCTTGTTGCCCTGGCGGTAGGAGTTGAAGTCGCATCCGTCGGGGTCGCAGTCGCCGGCGTAGCGGTCGGTGGAGTAGGTTCCGCCGCAGGCGTTGCCTGTGCAGGAGTGGTAGGCGCTGTTTTGGCAGGGGTGAGGGGTGTAGGCCGTGGAGATCTTGTTGGCCTCTGTTGTTTTGGTTGTTAGTCTGGTGGTTCATGTTGATGTGTTGGAGTGGAATAGGGGGTTGAGGCTTACCCCAGATATCCATCTCAGCGCAGCAAGCACCGAGGTTACCGACACCACCGTTGGCATCGTTGCTGGAGGGGTTCCAGCCGTCGACGTTGGCCTAATTTTATATGTGAGCTTTGAATATACGAGTTTGAAAACTAGGAGTTGTCACTTACAACACCGTTGATGAACTTGACATCGCGGGGGCACTGCGAGTCGCAGTATCCGGTACCGTACTTGGCACCAGCCTTGTTGGTAGAGAACTTGGACAGACCACCGTCGAGGTCCATGGAGACGAAGTACAGAGCTCCGTTCAAGCCGCAGCCAATGTTGGAGACATCGACGTCAAAGGTGAACTCGTTGCCTGGTCAAAGTCAGTCTTCGAACATCGACATCAAGACCAAAGGGGTTAGGCCACCTAAGAGCGTGAAGGCTTGGTATTTGCTCTCATTTTCCATGAGGTAAACACGGCTACCAATGTTCTTTCCATAGGCGTGAGTAGTCACGAACTTGAGGTTCAGCTCGTTGCCGCTGGCGGTGATGCCGTAGGTGCCCGGGTAGTCCGCGCCATCAACACAGCACTTTGTCGCACAGGCGGCGCCCTGTCCGCTAGCGCAGAGGGTGCTGTTCCACGTATTGCCCGTGTAGCAGTTTGTCGAGCCCTCGACGGTGTGCGCCCATCGCCAGTTGGAGTCGAGGACGACGGAGCCGGCGACGTTGGTGCAGGTGCCTCCGGCGGCGCACTTCTGCCAGGTGAGGGACGGGTGGGTCTCGGCTTGGGAGGTGCAGACTTGCTGAGCGCGGGCGGCCGCCGCGAGGGCGAGGAGGGCGGCGAATTTGGTCTGCATTTTGAATGCTTGGACTGTGGTGGTGTTGAGGGAGGGATGGGTGTTTGGGGATGAGGATGAGAGGGATGGGGAATGGGATTTTCTGGATGAGGAGTTTCGATGGACTTATATAGGGATATCTGATCAGTCTTTGATGATACTTTGCCATCGGATTCTTGAGTCTTTCGCCTCTTCTACAGCCGCGTTCCACTCTTCAAGCTTGGTTCGATGTGACATCCAACCCCATGATCGACTAGCCTAGCGACGAGGAAGCGAGGATCCGAAGGAGCTCACGGCATCCGGGCCGCAAGCGATCTGGAGTCCAAGGTACCAGCTGGACTTGGACTGACCATGATCTAGGGGTACACCTAAACACATTGACTAAGTCCTGGCAGTCCAGGTGGTATGGAGCATGGGAGGGGGAGGGGGTAGCGGGTGTAAGTGCCAGGAACCACGGCTCCCACGATGCGTCGTCGTCAACCCAAAGTTTGTGCTTTGTTTGCCCGAATAGGCAATTGGAGAAACTGCACCGCTTTTGCTTCGATTTTGGGGTAAGCCGCAAGGTACAGACACAACCTAGCCGAGTGGGTGACCAGAGAGTATGCCGGCCAACACATGAGCAACACCCTTTTTTTAATCACATCTACCTTCATTATTCTTTCCCTCCTAAGTTTATGAGAACATATTACCAAAGGAATAGGCAGAGAGCACAGGGTTGAAGAAATAGGAGTAATAATAGTAGTTCTCAGAGTAGTAAGAATAGAGACTAAGAATGTATGAGCGGTACTCACCTGCTTGCTAGCACAACATATGTTAAGCCCTTACGCGTAGGCTCGCAGGTTCTCGCCCTCAGTCCCGAGCCACAGAGAGAAATGACACGATGTCACATCCGGCCATGCGGCTGGTCACACACACTCACACATCCCATTCCCACTACGGAGAACCGGGTCGCACAGAAAAGGCGTGCCATGTGTGCGTGTGAGAGAGCGATGAGGTGAGTTGAGGTGGTGGTAAGTTTCTCGTTCCTAATGCGGACTTGTCCCCGCGGCTTTCCTCATTGGAGCACTTTTCTTACCCCTGCGCCTAGCACGGAGGCCATGCGCCGAGTACTACGCGCCTCGAATCGTCACAAAAGAAAATACCAGGATTTTTTTGGTCAGAGTGGGAGGCCGATATCGTGAGATGGCATAACCCGAATCATCTCGCATGGGGAAGAAGGAAATGAATTTGCATCCCTCGTGATCGTGCTGGCATCCCGAAGATCCCGCCAGACTTGGTACATTCATTGTTAGTCTGCCTTCACTTGAGTGACCCTGAGTGAAGTCTCACTCTCACTCTCACTCTCACTCGCACTCTCACTCACACATATTCTTCACACCACCAGGAGGGACGCGACTTCGAACTCCTTCTGGTGATTCGACTGATAAGAAAATTAGAGATACGCGAAGAGTTGTTTTAGGCATCTCGGTCCCCGCAATTTGCAGGGATCGCCCACCTCCAGGCTCCCGGACTTTTACGTTTGCACATCATGAGCGGGAAGAGAGAACCTTCTCCCCGCAAAACGCTATTAGCCATCCGGCACTGACTGCCACGCGCCCGCTCTGTTCCTTGCTTGTGCGGAGAGAGAGAGAACGCCACATTTTTTCATTCTTTGGGACGCCAGCCAGGGTTGAATCTCCGTGGTCTTCAGGCATGTCGTTGACGAGAGTTTCGTCGTTGAATCTTGACGTCGTCAAACTCGTTTGACAAGCGAAGCGGCTCTGTCCTGCCAATATGCTGGCCCCAGCCTGACTCTCTAAGCTTTACGTACTTGATTAATTGATCAACGCTTTTCAATCAATGCCAATTAATGCCTACCAGACCGATGGGTTCAGAAACAGATTGGGGCGAGATTCAATGGAGCCCTGATTCAATTTGGAGGCGGGAGGTGCTGTCCCATATTGCATGCATTAAGAGCAGGGCCTGCCACCACACCACTTGTGACTGGTCACGTTGCCTCTCTGCAGGTGTGTGTCTGGACCTTGAGTATGTGTGTATGTGGCTGGAGAGACTGCGGTACTTCGGTATTGCGGTACGGATATTGTAGAACATCCTTATTGGGGTTCATCACGGTGCGATGTCACTCAACGACAACCCGGTTCCGACGTTGGGTAAGAAAGAAACCTCGCGAAGCCAAGATTCTACCGCCTAGACACGCAACAGCCCCACGTCGCAACTTGCCAAGAGGGCTTTTGAATTTACCCGTGATGACCAGAGAACTAAACTTTCTGGGCGAACGAGAGGTTGAAAAGCTTGAGAAGCTTGAGCTCAGCCTCCAAATGTAGCAATCCGTGGCAAAGGTCCAGAGCGTGAACCGGATTCGGTGGTGATCAGCGTTGGTAGCCGCGACAAATTCAACGACGTCCTTCGAATGACTGTCTCACTCTGATCGTCTGGGACCTCGCCGATAATGGCTACACAAGCGAGGAGGCTTTCGTAGGCGAAGGACATCCGCCCCTGGAGCATGGGTTTCCGAAAGGCCTCAATCGAAGATAGATCTGAGGGATCCTCGCTGCGTCGTAGTGTGATGGCTGCTAGAAGTCAGGTACTGATGAGCTCTTTTCCCCTTGCGTACATCCGAATCGAGACCATTCCGTGCTTAGGTAGTCGTGCTGTCTTATGGAACACCAACTTGCAGGTACCGGGACACGAACGGCTTCGAAGCCGAAGTAACGAGCCTCGTGGGGCCCCATTAGCTCTATTCCTGGAAGTCTCACGACAGCTTGACGAGAAGCCCCTCCGGCTGCTGAGCCGACTAGCTGGGCTGATCGGCAACAAAGGGAACGAAAGCCGTGAGCGCTTGTAAGAGGTGCCTTATCGTAGGCACACACATGCTGCATACCCAATCTATTGTGAGGTTACATGCATAGGTTGAAATGAATTACCCTCCTCGATCTCGGACTCGTCTTCCTGGGCTTTCATACGGTCGTCCTGAGAGCTCAGGAACATGAAACCCTTCCCCTTCGCACCCGTCATCGTCGGCACCAGCCGGACCGCCGCAATATGGGACAGCATCGAAATGAAGCCGGAAATGAGCGGGATGCTACAGAGACCCTTCCCTCCTCGCGTAACTGATGGGTGGGTAGCAGATATGGCTGGCAATGTCGTAGTTCGCCTCCTTTGGAGTTAACGATGACGGGATGAACGTCGTCAACATCCGATGAACGCAAACGCGTCTGATATGATGACGGCGAGAGGAGGGCAGGTAGATCCGCTTATCGCCAACGAGTCAAGATCGTGTCCAAACATATCCAACGGAAGCTAGAACCACCGCGAATATCGGGCGGTGCCAGCATAATAACGCGCAAGGCTGGCTCTCCTTGCCATCTTTCAGTGATGGCAGCCGGGCGCGAGCTTGGTATCGAGCGCCTTCGGGCGCAGCTCAGGCTTCGCTGATCGTAGCTCAATGGGTCGATAAAGCAGAAAGCTCAAGTCAGCTCCCGTCGGCTGGCCAGCCGTCCTTCTCAAAGAGTCCTCTCTCTCCAAGATGCCTGCGGCCATCCCATGGTGGAGATGCCAGAGTCACTTGACCATGCGCAGATTCCTCTGTTTCGGCATAGGCGCAGAAGCGAGCAGCCACTTTCCCCCCACTACCACCACCACTACACGCTCGTCCCAGATCTGTGATACGCGCAGATTTGAAAGTGACGGGCAGGGCGAGGCGATACTGCCTCACAGGCCAGCCTGAAAGTCAGGTACCGCCCGGAGAAATCCCAGTGACTCGTCTCCAAGTCGGCAAACCAGGGGCGAGGGGAGGGCTGTTTAGCCAGTCGGTTTCTCCACGTAGTACCTAAGTTGGAGAGTAGAGGGAGGACACACGGTAAGGACCAGACGGGAATAGAAGAGGAGCAAGAGCCTAACTCTAACTCTACCTTACCTACCTTACCCCATCAAAAGGGTTTACCCGGCGACATGACATGCCAACAAGGGGAAAGCGTCAAGTTTTTCGTGGGAAAATTCGCGGAGGCTGACGGTCGACGAGCTCCGTGGTTTTTCTCGTCCCGATTCGGCATCTCTGGCCTTCCCCTTTGCCACGACGTCGCACTCGCTGGCCGTTGGGCAGGGGAACATGTGGCCTGGCGCTGGCCGCGGGTATTCGCCGTAGTGTACTTTCTTGAGAATTTCGGAAATGAGTTCGGAATGATGGGCGGTTGTCGGGAAGGTGAGTGACCTTCACGTGTTTCTTCTGAGATGAAGAATGAAATCTAGAGGGGAGTTTGAGGGATGAGAAGACCCAGGTGATTGAAGTGAATGAGGGGACTGTGTTAGTTGTCTCTCATACAGTAAAATACACACAGTACCTTTAATTCATTCTCGAGTTGCCCCTCTACTCACGATGTCATCTCACCGTCGGTTATTGCCGTCCTAGTCACAACAGCTAAAATACCAGCCCCATGGATGTTTGTCTATGTGTATATTGGATCTCTACACATAGTCTACAGTACTTCCCCGTACGACAAAGGGACACCTCGACCGTAATTAGCCCGAAAACAACTGGAATATCGCGCAACCCTGCTCGCAGCGGACTCCTTTGACTGCCCTGCCCAGTAGGCCAGGGCCAGATTATCCCCAGTAAAACGCCTGCCTGCCAGAACCGCCGCCTGCGCATCATGTACACAAAGAACTGGTCCACAGCGCACAGTTCTCCTTCTGGATCATCCGATGCGTCCTTCACACCGGATCATGTCTCTTTATCTCTTTCTCGTTCTCGCCCTGCTTTCTAGCTGGTACCGACGTCCTCGTCCATGAAGTGACAAGTGAAAGGCACCATCTTTCTCTCTTATGCCGTTCGGATGACCGTAAGATGCATATTCTTGGTTTGACGAGGCAACTTGCCGTCCCGCTCGTACAGCAATCCACAGTTTTGGCAAAGCGACTGTTTTCCTGTTAGCCCACGCATCTTCTTCACTGCCGAATTGGGAACTCACCCGTGGTCCTGCAGGTCCAGGTCTCACCGCCCACACACTCGAGCCCCAGAGACAGCAGTGCCAGCATCTCCAAGATAAGCGCTCTGTGTCCGTCAAGCCGCTTCCTGCACCATATCCGGATCCCACGTCTGGCGTTCCGCGTCCGCCAGGGGTTCCAGATCGGCCTATCGGGCTCAGACTGCGGAAGCGACGCTTCTTCTTGGACCGCTCGCCTCTGCCCATACGTTCTTCTTCCGGAGCTTCCACCACATTGCCAAATCCAGAGAATGGCACGCCACCCACCAAGCCAGTAGTGGAGCTGAAGCGAGCAGTCTCGCGGCGAAGTCTACGAATTTGCCGCTCTCTGTCGCCTTCTCGCTTCTCCATCTCTTCCTTGCTGAGGATCTCGACCTTGGGCTCCCAGGGATCGGCCAGGTTCTCCGGATCGTAGCGCCATCCGGCGTCAGCTCCAGCCGTGGCATCGTTGGGGAACTCTCGTACTCCGTTCCAGCCCATCACCAACCCACCCGCTTCACAGGCCTCTTTCTTGAGGCGCAATACTGCTTCGTAGATGGAATGTGTGACGGCAGGAACCCACTCACCCGTCAATCCAAGGTCTTGGCATGTTTGGCTGGCAAAGGCCTCCGGCATGCCCGGGGGGTGCAGCAGAGACCACTCAAACTTGTCTGTGTACAATGCTGACTGGAGGTTGATGTTGAGGGTGACGATACACCGGTAAGCGTCGTCGTGGTCGTACTCATCCGAGTCAACCGGGATAGGGCTTGCGTGGGCTGTGACGTCTGGTGCTGATGTCGCGTCCTTGACTCGGGATGGCGTTCCAATGCCGCCGTTTAGCATCGGAGTGTCGGAGCGGCTGATCACTGCGGCAGGCGTGGGCATCTCGTCCTGGTTGATCATCGAGTTCGGCTTGGTCGCGTCGTTGGTTCCAGAGTTCTGCGACTGCGCGTGGAACAAGGGATGCAGGGCAACACCAGCATACTCCTCAAGCTGGGTCCGAATCTGCCTGGCAATATCAAGCATCAGGTTGTGACGGTTCGGCAAGTCGAGGTCTTGAACGTATGTTTGCGCGAATTGTTCAGTCGTGATGACCGTCTCGTGGAGGTTCCAGAGGAAGGTATCGCGGAGCCGGTAGGGCGGCGTCATTTCTTGCGCTCGGTATTGCGGGAGAGATGTGTCGACGGTGTGAGGCGCCGAAGGAAAGGCGACCTGGGGCAAGAAGGATGGAATATCGAGTTCGATTCGGATGGGAATCAAGGTCAAAGGCAGGTCTGCTTGCGCCGAGTTCTGCTGATCATTTCGCACCTGACGTCCCTTGCCAAACCAATCTCTCCAAATGCCCTGTACTTCGACTGGCTCGTCCGTGTCCTTTCCAGCCTTGTCCAGCAGATCCTGGCTGATTGCCGAATCGTCCTGCCTTCTCAGGCTGCGAAGCCCAGTGGGGCGACGGCGGCCGCTGTCCTCGTCATCGTCGATTTCATCGTAGCCGTCTTCTGCGTAGTTGATGATGGTTGTGCCACGCTTTGTCACTCGGGAGTTGGTCGTGGCCGGAGCGCTGGCGACGTTCGGGGTCAGGAGAGAGTTATTGTAGGCGCGGATTCGAGGCGCATAGGTAGACAGGAACGCCTGGGGCTTCGGTCGGGCGTCCATGGTGGGAGACTATGAGACCCAATGGGTCATGGCAGGTTGTCGCAAGACGATGGGCGGCGGAGAAGTGGCCGGGGACACTTCGAGGGAGAGACGGGACGAGACGAGACGAGACTGTGCGAATCGGAGCAATCGCCTAGCACGCGCAAACACGAATTGAGGTTTCGTGTAACTCTAGCGACTAATGTTGGGTGCGTGTGGAGCTGTATCGTTGGATGTCTCGTTGCGCGCCGATGGAAGTATCCGTGGTGTTGAGGCTGGAAGGGGAGCGCTGCACCGATTGTGAGATGTGGATCGCGTTGGAAATGCATTGGAGAGCAGCAGGGCGCGTCAGAAAAATCAGGTCGGCGTTTCCCGACCCAGGTCCAGCTCCAAAAGGGCTTAGCGCGAAAGGCCCCACACAGGCACCGACAGCTTCACCGAACCTACCGAGCTCTTACACCGAACTGACCGAGGTCAACGGTCACTCAAAGACAAGGAGTTGTATCATGGGCAGCTGTTCTCGGAAAGAAGCGCTTTCAGAATGTCTTTATTAGTCCTGAAACAAAGCGATTGTAAGTTATTCAATGGATCTTTATCTTTGTGCAATCATCACAAGGCGACACAACTCAATTGTGTTTAGGGGCTCAAGCAGGAAGCAATTAGAATGTTAGAAAGTCGTTCATTACATATTCAGGACAAATTCTCATCGATTACAATATTATTATGATAGATGTAAATACCCAAAAAAATTCTGGACAACAGCAAACAAATACAATAACAACACAACACCCCAAACTCGAGACTATCCCTAAACAACAAACTTACAAGAAGAAAATCAAGAAACTGAAGAATGGACAGGCCCCAGCAATCCAGTGGCGACCGACAGTTGAAGATCCGGGTTGTGCTTCAATTTCTCGTTCAACGCCCCGAAATGGAGGCATCGTCACTAGTAGTATGTCAGTCTCCAAACGCCAGCATCGTGGACCGTATAATCTATGAAGGTGTGATCGAAAAAGAACAGCAAGATCTAGTCTGCATCATCTCCAACTGTCTCCGCCAGATAGATCTACCTACCGCATTTGTGACCACATATGGTGCTGGAAACCATCAAGAGCCTGATCCAGGTGCTTGGAATATCTCGTTGGATGAGCAAGAGCTCAACATACTTGGGTCCCCCAGATGGCACCTCGCCAGTATTCGTTCTCCGCTAATGCCCATGACTCCACATACTTCGGCAATAATCATTTCAATATGCTCCGCTCTCAAACCCTCGAAGAATCTCACCATCGCCTTAAACGAGGTTCCGCGCCTCAGCGTTGAAGTTAAGCCCACGGAGGGAGACTTCACCCTCCCAGAAGTCCGTCGTATCCTCAACTTTCTATGGTTCGCCTCACCTCGCCTGAACGAGCTACATGCGCCATACTGTGGCCCAGGCTCACTGGTTGCTCCTGGTCTCGAGTTTGCGCGTATGTTCAGCACCGATATACACGCCTTCCTTTCTGATGCCGAATGGCGCGGTGAGCCCACCGAAGCCTTCTTCACCCGTGGACTACCCACTGCTAACAAGGTCAAAATGCTCGAACCACCATCTATCCGCGGATTGGACATTGAAAACGAAGCAATTATCCGTGTCAATACCACCGAAAGCTTTAATGACATAATGAATGGCACCGAGATCCACGTCAGGGATTGGGAAGGTCGACCAGGCATCTTCCCCGGCGCCTACGACTTTTCTAGGCTCCTCGACAGAGATCCTACGAAGAGAACCATAGGCTTCTCGCAGCACGCTGGCACATTAGACTCCGCCGCCATCGAGAACTGGATCAAGGTTTGTCACGGTATCGTCAACATTTGCTTGAACGAGACTGAGGATCGAGTAGAAGGTGTGCTTGGGAAGCTGAAGTTACCCAGATCTGCGGTTGGCTTCTCTGGTTCCTACACAGCAACTCAGTTTCTTGAAGATATTAATCTCCATGAACAAGCAGCTTACTACGAACCTCTGGGCCGGACCCCGTTCGTTCCGGAACTCGACACCCACCGCCTTCGCAGACCCGCCATCAATTTCGAAGAAGAAGAAGACTTGTCCCCGTACACCTTTGGCATTGAGCTCGAGTTCCTCGTTCCTTTCACCAACACCAAGTATACTGGCAAAGGCATCAAAGACCAGCGCTGGGTCTACGACCATTTCACTCCATATGTCATCCCAAGTCCGAGCAGGCCCACTACGCAGGATGAGCGCGACGAGCTGGCTGATCTGATGGATAAATACCTCGGCACTCAACCCAAAGACGAGCGCGGCCAGGCTCACGATGAATCGGCGAAACATCTAGAAACCATACTCTGCGACGCCGGCCACTTTAGCGCCACGTTCGACACCATCTTTGATCTTCAGGACAAGTTCGAGGGCAAGGTTTGTATCGACGGAATTCAATCCGTCGCAGACGCCATGGGCTGTCACCTTCACTTCTTCGAAGATATCCTCGCAGAGTTCCAGTGCTGGTACATCGAGAGAGACCCAAGCCTTTCGGACTGGGCTTCCGGTGAAAAGGGGTACGCCGGACACATCGGCATAGAGATGTCCAGTCCCATCTTACGTGACTCGCCCAAAGATTTTGGTAAGATAGTCGACGTGTTGAGGATCCTCCGCGGCGGGCTGAGACCGATGCTGGACATCAGCTGTGGCCTTCACGTTCACGTGGGTAGCGTTCGCGGCTTTTCACTGCACAGCTTGAAGCGTATAGCAACGTTGATCATGATTGTTGACCCGATTCTCTATACCCTTGTTCATCCGTCGAGGCAGTGGAGTCCCATGACGGAGCCTCTCCACCTAGAAGCGACTGTCGCAAAGGCGGAGGACTTGCCAGACTACACCGCAGCGTTTGAATTCGAGGATGCATATGACAAATCGGAAAGCAACCCCCTCCAGGTAGTTATGTCCAAGGTGCTCTTGGATTTGGAGGCCAACGTCCCCATGAATGACTTGCCCCGGAAGCTGCGGGGTCAGCTGGCCAAGCTCTGGGCTACGGATAGCCTCGCCAGCTTTCTGGGCCAGCTCGCTCCGTTTCGTGGGTGCAAGGGCGGTACCGCTTTCGGCGCGCTCAAGTGGGATTTTACGAAGCCGAGCAATGGCCCACGTGTAAAGGGAACCATCGAGTTCAGAATGCTTGAGGGTACGCTCGATCCGGTGCTGATTACGCACTGGACCAAGCTGCTTCTCAGGATTGTGGAAAAGGGAGACGCCGCGACAACGAAGGAGTACTTTGCTATGCTTTCTACCCTCGCCGAGGAGCGAGAAAATGCCGACGAAAAGCTTGCTGCGTTGTTGGGTGCCCTTGGCCTTGAGAGGCACCTGTCGTTCTGGAGCAAGGTCATGCAGAAGAATCAAGCTATGGACGTCGACCTGGAGGAAAACGATTATGGAAGGAAGATCATGCCCGAAGATTGGGAGCTGCCCATATATCGAGAGGCGGAAGGTAATAGGCAGGAGTTCGAACGCGGTTGGTATGAGCGAAACGTTGTCAGACTCCCAGAGCTTGACGAGGATATTTGGGACAGGATCATAGGTATTCTTTGAATTGATAGGAAGTTGAGGGTAGATGGCACCTATTAGTAAAAGGAGTGTTCACTCGCTGGTTGATAGACATATTGAAGAGTACCTGAAGACGGACGTACCCAAATGCCACGGCCTCGTGATGCCTGGTCTCTCCAGAGAGCTGGACCCCGCCTAGAGTGCCACAAGCAAACAGTTTAAATAGACTGCCATACCACAGAGTTCGCTGCTATCTATATGAATGAGAAGAAACACACTGTTCCAAGTACTCTCATATGAAAAGAGTTGATGGTAGCTCAACATGGCCACCAAACTCCTTGAACCATCCCATTGAACCATCTAACCGCCCCCCCCCCCCCATTAGTATTACTCCTTCCTTCCAACCGTTGGAATCACACTGTACCTTCCGCAACCGTTCCTTCTCGCTCAGGATGAGGCGGTTTCCTCTAGGCAACAAAGGGAGGGCCGTGCGGTTGTGGATTATACTGTGAGCCTGGCCCACACAGCCTGAGGAAGAAGGAGCGTACAGGTAGGATGAAGAGGCTACATCAACAATACGTGCGAAATAGTTGTGATTCGACTTTGCAATCGCGAGTTATGATCATTGAACGTCGCTTGTGAAATGCTCCACAAGAGCCAAAAAGAGTCGGCGGTTGGGTGGTGTTGTGTTTGTAGGGAGCGCCGGGAATGTAAGCCACCGCGCCTAAGGCAGGGGCTCATCACCACAATTCATGACAGCTCTCACAAAATGGTATTCTGAAATTTCCTGGGACTATTGTATGATTGATATGTTTCACAGGCATGAAAAATTGCTCGTTGGTGCGGGGTGTCTTTGTTGCTGACCATGTCTGGGGGTCACCTTGAGTGCATACGCGGTGCAACCATGCTCCTGCCCGCAAAGCTTGGCCTCACTGAGTTTCCACTCTTCCCAGATAGATTCCAATTGATTCGAATCACGTGCTTTTACTTCCATTATATTCAGGAGTTGTCAAGGGGGGAAGGGACATTCTTGCAGCGTAGGTAGAGCAGTCGAGAGATCATGGCTCTCCTCCCCTCTGGTCTGCTCTCCCATTTTCAGCTGTCGTGCTTTGGGGAAGATTCCGAAATGGCTTGTCATATTGCTTCATATAGATTACCTTATGGTCAGGTCAGCTCTACATCATTGGTCTCTGCATGTTGTGTCGCCCACCCAGTCCTTCATGTGTGCCCTATGGAAGGTGTGCTAGATTCCCCTGAAAGACTCTGGCTTCTGCGTTCAAGTCATCCGGTATCACCACCATCGTGAGAATCTCGGAATTTCTACCTGTCACCGTTACCTGTCGCCATAAGTATCTCTCTGGACGGGAAGGATAACCCGGTTGGAAGTATGGCAGCAATTCTAACAGCAACTTGATTCCTTCCGAATCTCTTGCCGCTGGAACGCCTTGGAAACCTCTTCCAGATGGAAAACTTACTCAACAGAAGGTATATGACTTTGGGCTCCTTCCTCTGCCTCTTGAGCTCTCCCTCCTAGGCCCTTATATAAACCCGCCATCTCTCCCATCCACCACCCTCCCTTCTTCTTCCTCCCACACACCTCAATCTCTCTTCTTCGTTGATACCCAACTTCAAAGACCGCGTCTTTCTTTTCCACTTCAACCTTTCCATCCAACACTGTCTCTTTCAGGCTTCTCATTCACTTCAATTCACACACACACCTCACTTTCCATCTTCCTACGCAGACTACCCACAACAGTCAACATGATCAGCATCAAGACTGTCGTTACTGGCATTGCAGTCGGCCTCACTGCTGTCGGCATGGTCCATGCTTCTCCCACCATTACCAGTGGTGACGAGAACCGCGCGCTCTCCATGATCAACACTGCTCGTTCTGAGGCAGATACCCCTCCCATCCTTTGGGACAACAAACTTAAGGAGGACGCCGACACCTGGGCCCTTCTGCTCGCCAGACAGGGCTACATTGGCCGCGCTCCTGCTCATCAGCGTGATGGTGCTGGTGAGGTCGTCGCCTACTTCAGTTCTCTATCTGAGGACAGCGTGCAGGTCACCAACCCTCTGGTATCGGCTGTCAAGCTCTGGCTTAGCTTCAAAGACATGAACAATTTCCAGACCACCGTCGAGGACTACTACGAGACCCTCAGCACCACTGGTACGTCTTCGCCTCGTCTACTGACTTTCTTGTCTGACCTTTCCTGCAGAGCAGCTGCTCTCTGACAAGGCTACTCACATCGGTTGCTCTACCCGCCTGGGCAAGAAGGGCCGCGCTGTCAACCCCCTCACTTCTTTCACGGTCTGCCGTGTCTACAAGGATGTCGAGTAAGTTGACCCTCCTTTCTTCTTCTTCCACCATCCTCTCGCAGATGCTAACACTGGCTTGTTCCAGGCCCCCCGCTGTCATGGCTCGCCAGGATCTCAGCCCCGGCCCCTTCCAAGGCGACATCACCTTCTTCAACCCTGGTCTTGGCGCCTGTGGCTGGACCGACAACGACGACTCCATGATTGTTGCCATCTCTCACATCAAGATGGGCTCCCAGTCCAACGGCAACCCGCTCTGTGGCAATACCGTCCGCATTCAAGCCGAGGGCAAGTCTGTCGACGTCAAGGTGACTGACAAGTGCATGGGATGTGCCGTCAACGACATCGACGTCAGCCCTGTCGTCTTCAAGGCCCTCCTGGGTGACCTTGGCCGCGGCCGCGTCAGTGGTGTGACTTGGACTCTTGTCTAGGTCTACCTTTCTGTTCAACAACATTTCTCACGGTCCAACATGGACTGGGATTTCGGAAGGCACATTGACTTTCATCAGGACTGCATATTCTGGGGGAGATGAGAACGTGGCATGGTTATACCGTCAGGGGATGAGTACCTTAGTCTAGACATCTCCGCAATGCAGCAAAGAATCATTCGCACTTATTTGTTCCTGGTGATGTTTCTCTGTATTTCGTTCCCGTATGGCCACCGTGGCTGATTGGCGTCTTGTTATGAGGCTGCCATTCAGCTATCTAGCTACCATCTTGCCTTATTTTGCGGATGAACATTGAGACTTGTGACAGGTTCCTTGAGCAATAGCTGCCCGGCCTCGCTGGATGCCCGACAGACAACCCAAATATTGGAATTGTCATCATCAACTCCTTTGTTGTCATGCATCGTGGGCATTCATTTCATCTATATCCCTTCTTTGGCCAGCGTATCTCCAGCCAAATCACCTACCATGACGCATATATACACTCTTCCGACTATCAATTACCAAGAAAACCGCCCAAGTAGATATGCAAAAAGCAAACAAGCCGCCCATCATCGAGGATCATAACTAGGCGTATACCATACTCAAATCACGCACACTACACGGCAACAGTATTCCGTTGCCGGATACTCTGCGACCTCAAAAATGAAATCTGACCTCTCCGCACAGTCATATCCCCACGCGGTGACCTCATATCGTCCTTATCCTGCGACATGCTCGGCGACAGCTCAAGCGTATTACTCCCATACAAATCGCTCGCCGACGGAGCGGGCCGCTCATCCCGCCTCACAGACAGGTAAAAGAAATCCCACCAGAAAGAATGCTCCAAATCCCTCGGCTTCCCATCAGCAGTCCAGTACCGCTCCTCGGACAACTCCCTCGACAGGTGCCGTCGGAAATACCGGTCCTGGTTCACCCACCACGCGCGCCAGGCGACGAGGATACCGATCGTCAGGGGGATGACGGTGGCCCAGTAGACCCAGAAGAGGTGGCTCAGCACGGGGATCGGGTCCTTTGGGTTCGTGGAGGTGCCGCCTCCGTTGTCGCTGCTGTCTGCGTCCTCGCCGGAAGCTTGCCAGTCGAACATGGACATGCCGAAGAGGGTGCCGAGGAACTCGCCGGGGAGGAAGACTGCTGTTATCACGGCGAGGGCCTTCATTGAGGAGGAGTCGCGGGAGGAGGCGACGGCCATGCGGGCGTTGAGGACGTTGTCTTCTTGGGCCATTTTACTGTAGATCTGGTGGTATGCATGTTAGCTTTGGGGAACACGGTGAGGATGTAATACATGATGCTCACAATATCGATCTGGGCGCGGCAACGGGCCTCGGACATGCGGCGATCCGTCTCGAGACCCATACACATCCGCTGCAAACCCTCAAGATACTGCCGTATCTCATGCCAATGGTTCCCGAGCGGATCAGCCAGCGGATCCGGCGCCTTGGGCAACGACCTCCTCCTCGTACTCGCAGACGACCTCGACGGCGGGCCCGTAGGCGGCTCGTCGGGCTGCACCTGCTGGTCCTGCTCATCTCTCTGATCGGCGTCCGTCTGTCGTACGTGGAAATCGTCCAGCCGGATCTTGAGTTCCCCCGTCGACATGCGCTCCGCGAGCTCGTCGCCGGCCTGCAGCATAAGCTTCACGACCCTCTCCATCCACCGCACGGTGTCGAGAAGCTTGATAGACTCTTTCAGTACGTCGTGCGCGCTCTTCATCAGGTTCGCCATGCTCATCGGCCCCGCAATCTGCGGCGTCTTTTCATTATGCGAGGCCGCGGCCGTGGACGAGGCGAAGGTAAGTCTACGCATGAGCTTGGAGCGCTTCTCGCGCTCCATTTCGAAAGCTTCGAAGCCGGCGATGGAGCTGACTTGCCACTCGAGGGATTTCACGTGGTTGATGTTCTCCATGACGGCCTCTTCGGTACGCATGAATTGGACTTGGAGGAGGACGACGGGGGTGATGAAGGGGTGGGCCCAGTGGGCGCGGCAGGCCTCGAGGCGCTGGTCGTATTCGTCTAGGTTCTCGAGGGAGTGCTGGCGCGGGTGGTAGGATTGGCGGACGAGGACGGAGGAGGAGCGGTTGCGGACGTCGTAGGTTAGGGACATGAAGTCGTAGGGGGTTCTGGGGTTTTTGGAGAAGGAGAGGATGAGGCCTGGCGGGTGTTAGTGAATGGTTGCCTTCGTGAGTGAAGTGAGATGGTGGGCGGGAGTATGGTACTCACTCAGCTTGGAGCGGTCCAGGGACCAGAAGCGGGATTCGTTTGTGACGCGGCGGGAGTATTGGAGGGTGGCGGGGTGTAGGTCCATTGCGTCGAGGTCTCTTGGGGTCATGGTGATGCCGTCTTCTCGGCGGTCAAAGGATTTGTTGCGGCGGAAGCAGATGCTGTTGCTGTTAGTCTCTGTCTGAGATGAAATACTCAGTAAGGTGGGTGAACTCACACTCGTCGAACCCGTCCATCTAGAACCAGCTCTGGATGGCGCACTGGCTCTTGTGTGAATACTCCCTACTAGGACGTTAGCTTCTCGTACAATAGTCTCAATTGGATCATATAGGGGAATACTCACGTTATGGTCAACAGAGTACCCGTGACGAAAGGCCAGATTAAGCGTGTGGTGGCCAGGCACCTCCTCCTTGTGCTGCAGCTGGAAACTAATATCCTGATCGTCCTCCAGTCCCGTCTTGGCGCCCGAGGGTATGCCATTGTCCTTTTTAAACACGACATACTCGTCGTACTCGACCTTGGAGACGGCTTTGTCGTCGGAGACGAGGATGTCATCGCGCAAGGCGAGAGTGTCGAAGCGGAACAGGTCGGACGAGTCGAGGCCTTGGTAGCGAGCCATCAGGGCGTTTTGGGGATGGCGGTTAGTTGGGTGGTGTTTGACATGGCCAGGTCGTGATGCGTGAGTGACTTGTCGTCAATTGGTGAGTGAGGCTTATGCTGTAGGTGAATGAGGTGACAGTCGGTGAGAGTGAGAGTGAGAGTGAAAAGGGAAGTGAGTGAGATAATCATCCGCCTCACACCCCCCGGTCTTTCTCTCACTCATTGATGAGGAACATGTTTTTTTTCACTCTGTTTCCGCCGGCCAGGTTGCCTTGCCGATCTTGGCGGTTGGTCGCAGGCCGCAGGCGGGTGGTTGGTGATTTTGGTGGGCCTCAATCGCGGGGGGCGCTGTGCCGCTGATGTTGAGGCTTCAGGCCATGAGGTAAGGTAGGCAACGGGCTACAGCACCCGGAGCGATCCTTCAACAGCGGCCCCTCCCTAAAGTATGTGGTGCATTTGCCCCCCGTCCAGTGACATGCCTCGCTAAAGTTTGCCTCGCCTCAGCCACCACTCAATTCCTCTCAAAGGTCTAGACGGCCTCATTATGGGTCTTGGCGGGCGTCCTTGGCGGGTCAACTGCCCGGGGTCTCGCTGTAGTGGCTGCCGGGTAACGTTTTCTGGCCTCAAGTCTTGCGCCGTTTGTTACTCCAAACCAAACAGCTGCGTCATTTCTCCTTCAACTCCAAAGTAACCTTCTTCATTTCAGTTTCAAGATCATCCAGTAAACACATAGAGTTTCGTTTGATCAAGATTCCCTGTGGCTAGTCCAGAACAGTTGATTATCGTCTCCCGAAACCATGGAACGGCAGCTCGACACGGCCCAACCACCGAATAGCTTCATCCCCCGGCCAGTTCCTCCACTCATCGGACCCTGTCACCGCCGGTTCTCCTCACCACCGGCGCCGATATCCGTCCTTTTCTCCACCGGCTCCTCCACCGGCTCCTCCACCGGCCCCTGTGCCTCTTCGGGTGAGGCCGGCTGAGGTTTCGGCGCGTCTTTGCGCAGTTTGAACCCGCCGCTCCAGCCAATCCAGCTCTTCTCCCGCGGACCCTTGAGCATGGTGATGATCAACGACAGCCCGATGAATCCAACTGTAGTTTGTTAGCAAAACCATGGTCAAAACGAGACTCGGACAAAGGACACGTACTGGAGGTACCCGCGCTGTACTTCCATCCGCCCTGCGCATACAACCTATTGCCCACCGCCGTACCCGTCAACTGCCCGCAAAATACGCACACCATGTACGCCGTATTCACCCGGTTCCTCGCCTTGGGGTTGATGGTGTAGATCGCAGTCCGGTTGGCAGTCTGCGCAGTCTGAATCCCCATATCGATGCAAATCGCCTGGATCACAGGCCCAGCAACGGTAAAGGTACCCGTGAAAGCACCAATGATACACCCGATGAGTATGACAGTCTGCCCGAGCACAGAAGACATCCACGGCACGTATCGATCCATGATGAGACGTCCATACACCGGCCCGCCACAGATCGCGGCGATACCAATCAGCGAAAACAAACCAATTGTGATGGAAGGGTACTCATACGGCGGCGAAGCCAACAAGAACGTCAACGTCGTCCAAAAGGATGTAAAGATGGAACTGATAAAGAACCCAATCAGACACGCCTGGACCAGAATTGGCTCCGTAAACAACATCGTCACGATAGTCCACAGCGCCCTAAAGTAGTTCAATCCATCCGGGTTCGTCGAGGGATAATCCGGCACGAAGAAGAAGAGCAGGACCAGCAGCAGGTTCTGCGCCCCGAACGAGAACCAGTAGATGTTGCGCCAGGAGGTGTAGTTCGCCACGATACCCGAGAGCAGACGCGCGATGAGCATGCCGAGCATGAGGCCTGATGTCGTGATGGAGAGGGAGCTTGCCTTGCGTTCGGGGGGCGCCATGTCTGCTACGAGCGGGAGCATGAGTTGTGGTGTTACTGTTGTGGCGCCGACGATGAAGGATAGGCCTAGGAAGGCTTGGAAGGAGTTTGTTAGGCATAGGCCGAGCCACTGAATGGTGTTAGGGTGATGTGGTTTGCGGGAGGTGATTTTGGGGTTACTTACTAGCATTGCTGTCACCCAGATGAGGCCCAAGATGAATGGCCGTCGGCGCAGCATGTCGCCGAGAGGGCAGATGAAGAGCAAGCCTGCTGCATATCCGGCTTGCATCAGCGTCGCGACTGATGATGCCCTCTCAAAGCTGACATTGAACGTCTCTGCGATCCTGTTGAGGACCGGTTGGTTGTAGTAAAGGTTGGCGACGGTGAACGTCGCGGCCTACATCAATTAGCATCTCGTTCCATCATGTGTGTATGATTCAAGGTAACTTACAACTGCGAACAAAAAGTTGAGCCCAAGCGTGAATTGAGGAGGATTCTTGGGATCATATCTTAACTTCCTCGGCGTCCACGTCAAAAATCCCACCGTCGCGCCAACAATTCCCTTGCGGCCGCCCTTCTCGCCTCCATCCCGATGCGATTCACAGTCCGAATTCGAAGGCGACGGCGACGGTGACCTCGTGTCATTCCCACCGCCTGTAAATACCCGCTTCTCATCGTCGTCGCCGCCGAGGCCACCATCCTGGGTAGAGTTCGCGGTTGAATTCTGTATTACCTCCTGCGACATGAAAGCTTCTTTTCCTTCCGCAGCCACCACCGCCGCCTCGTCGGGCCCTGCCGTTGCGCCTGCGCCTGCGCCTGTGGGTGTTGAGCCCATGTCCTTGTTGCTGCTGGCGTCCGTGTCACCTCTTCTGCGTTCAGCAGAGTTTCGCTTCTCCAACATTGGTTCCCCTCTATATTGCCTCTCCAAATGCGCTCCGATGAACTCTGTTTCTCTTCAAGTTGAAGTAGGTATGCGACAGAATAACAGTCAAAAGGTTACAGAGATTGTTTATCCGCTCGTTCGCGAAACGCTCTTAGCGTGCGGGAGTCCGTTGGGGCTAGTTGATTAGAAATGATGAAGTCATGGCGTAGAGTTGTCAATCTCCAAGAATCGCTGTTTCTCTTCGCCCTTCAGAAAGTCCCACTAAACCTTCTGTATCCTTATTCTCTGAGCGCAAAGTCAATTCAAAGTTGTAAACTCCATGTCCTTCCAACGGTGTATCCAAAAAAGAGAGAAAGTCCGTCGGCAAACATGCTAAACAGCTCGGGATTTCGTCTATGACGCGCGACTCATGGAGCGCTTAAAGCATTTACCGAGACTCGATTCCGGGGGATTGTCACGGAGATAAGCGCTCCATTCGATGGCGCGAGACCGGGGCGGTGTCCTATCATCGTTGGCCTCATGGTACTAAGACTCAAGTAAGCTTGTTCGGCCGGCACCGACTCGGCGTGGGGGTTTGCTTGGGTGGACCGTGGAGTGGCTTCAGTACCGGGAGCTATTCCGATTTCCGGCTTTTTGAGACATGCGCCGGGCCGTTGGGAGTGTGATTTTGATGGAGATTGTCTGGCACAATGGTCTTGGAGGAGAGGTGGGAGGTATGGATCCCTGCAGGGGCTTTCCAGAACTTGAAAGTTTGCAGTCTCTCCAAAACTTTCATAAAATCAAACCCAAAGAAGATGGTTTCCGTGATAAAAGGAAAAAAAAAGATGAAAAAAAGAAAAAGAAAAAAGCAAAAGGCGAAGTAAAGAGGGCAAAAATGCAAACTATCTAGCACAACCTGGTTTCGATCCAGGGACCTCTGGGTTATGAGCCCAGCGCTCTACCCCTGAGCTATTGTGCTTGCCGATGGTATTTTTGTGCAAGTTTGTTTCCATTGTACCTTAGCGCACCAGCCCAAAAGTCCGCGGCCTAGACAATCCTAGACTCTTCACCATCACTCAAGTTGCACATTAAACAACCTGTGAAGGTCAGACTTTTCTTTTAACGGAGAGTCTAGTTCAGAAAATAAATTCTGTCCTAATGGAAATCTAGGTGTGAACGGCTTTTGTGAGCGCAACGTTGTCTTTTCTGGTGTACGTCGATCCTTGAGGTTCATTTCGAAGGCTTTGCTATGGGTGCTGTTCTATGTTTACAATCTTCCCCCAGGAATGAATAATGCCTTTGCAGTTCCTCTGCAGCTATGTCATCCCCCACCCCAAATGCGATATTGTTCCAGCTCTAGTCGCAAATAACCGTGGCCTTGGCCAAACGATTGAGCTTGTCATAGCTGCCGCCATCCGCGTTACCAACCTTGACCAGACTAGGTGAGATGACGAACCTGATGATGCTTGTGGCATCCAGATCCTTCTCCCAAGCCTCAGCATCGTGCATGTCTGGTTGGTAGCGAGTGACATCCTCAGAAGAAGAGGATACCCCAGCCCAGTCGATATAGAAGTTGGCTTTGGACTTCATGAAGACTCGGTGTAGCTCGACTGCACCCTTGAAAACCTTTTCAATCTCCCTATGAAGCTGTTTTCTCTGGGCTTTGCGGTCCACGCAGTCGCGAGGAAGGAATCTGAGGAGTCCGCGGTATTCTTCATCGATGGCTTGTTGCATTTCATCTTCGTCGACGCCCATCAAACGGTCGATCATGTCTGCAGAGCTTGCTTTCCACTGGAAGAATTCAATCTCATCTGCACATTTCACGGCATCGCCTAAGATAGATAATTCTGTCAGTTGATCGTGAAAACATGCATGCATAGGGTATTCTACCTAGCAAACTGCGAAACAGTGCGGTGAACAGCATCCCTGGCTTGCCAGCCCAGCTCTTGCCACCGTCATATGATTCGCCGGCTTCAAAGATACGGCGGAAGACTGCGCGCCAAATGTATCCCTCGATAACGCTGGCTCTCAGTTCATCATCTCGTAGAAGCTCAAGGTGTTCGCAAGGCATTTCGCAAATAGCACATGACTTATCTGTGTAATGGTGACCATGCTGCAGAATGTCTTTCTCTGTAAGACTGGCTGTGGGAGTTGTAGCGGCAATATTACGGATGTTGTACGCCATCTGCTTCCAGGAAGACTTGATTGCATCATCTGGGACCTTGCTTGAATTTGCAATTGCTTGATTCCTCAACTTTTTGACTTTGTAAGAATCGAAATTCGCTTTGAGCTTGCGTAATTGGTCTTGAAGCTCATCGTTGCACTCTTGTAGGCTTCGCATGGAATTCTGGTAAGCCATCTTCATGCTGTCCTGCTGTTCCTTGGCGTCTTTGACTCCGTCTTTGGCGCTTGCTGCAACGGCTTGGAGGGATGTGCTTTTCGCCATACATTCGTCAAGACGTTTCTTCAGGCTGAAATTCTCGTCTCGGAGATACTGAACCTCAGAGTCTGGCTGCATAGCTTCAGTATCAGGCTGGAACTGCTGGCTTTGGTGCTGGTATTTGACATCATGGGTGTTGCCATGTTCTGGCTGCATCTCTTGAGAGGAAACAGCCAGGTTCTTTCCGATGATGCTAGCCACTTTCTGGCAACTTGCTTCGTACAACTTTTGTAGTAGGCCCTGCGGAGCTTGGAGAACTCCGTGGGCCTGAGCGTGTGACATGTTTGTGTCGATACTGGCAGAAGCTTCGCCCTCATGCCCGTCGCTGTGTTGTTGCTCTCCGGAAGAGGCTTCGCTCGGTATCGTCATCGCGATGTCGTCGTCCTACCATTATGTGAACAATTCGAATTAAATTTCCAGCAAATCATCTCCTTCTAGAATATCTTACCTCTAAAAGCCCACCGAGTAGATCCAGGCGCAGCGAGTAAGTTGACATCGTGGTATTCAAGCCCCCAGGTATCGTAGAATAGGGCCTTTGCGCAAAGAAATATGTTTTGGCGAAAAGCTTTGTATCAAAAGAAATTATTAGAGAATGAAGTACTATAAATTTTGAGGGATATCTTACAAGGCAGGCGGTCACCGATAGAAGAAAATTGACCGGAGGAAGGCGTGTCTTTCAAAGATTGGAAACCACTTCTGCCTCAGTTCCAATGTTGGGCTGTCGTACCTTCCAACAAGTAGATACCTTTTGCTTTGTTACGTCCGTCCTCATTTCATAGTGGCCTCGGCACCTGCCTTTTATTCTCGGTGATATTTTTTTCATTTGAGTTCCTACCCTCTTCTCAGAAGCGCTTTTGAATTCTTTTCTTCTCCATCAAAGTCTTCTCCTCATCACCTGCCTCTGGCAGCTTCCATTCTATTTTCCTATCCACACATTACAGTTCAGGTCTTTCCCGAATTTCATCGCTGAATCTGACAGCCAGAATTCCCATTTCTGATCATACTCTGCAGCCACACATTCAGGATCTTGCAAAAAACGACATTCATATTAAGGTCAGAGTGGCGGTTCACCATGGTAGATTCGGAGAACGCGATAATCATAGGCATTGACTTCGGCACAACGTGAGGATACTATATTCTCCATAACCTGAGTCTTCCGAAGTTCTTCAGTTAATAATCGGTAGCTTCTCCGGAGTGGGTTGGGCATTCTCGGGCCAGCCCAACGACATTGAGGTCATTACCAGATGGGAGGCCGAGCTCAACTATACCTCAGACACCGCGAAGACGCCAACAACGATTCTGTACCAGAAACCTCGCGGCGCCGTCTGTTGGGGTTCTGAGATAACAGTCGAGAAAAGTCATGATGCAATGAAGTGGTTCAAACTTCTTTTGGTTGATGATGCGGAGCTTCCTGCAAACCTCCGAACGTCTTCGCAGATCGCTGAAGCCAGGAAGCTTGTCAAAGATGCAAACAGAGAGCCAGTTGATGTCATCAGCAGTTATCTTCGACGTCTATGGAATCATTCTATTGAATGCATTAGCATCTCCGCCGGAGAGGACCTCGTCAAGATGTGCAAGTTCCACGTCGTCATCACTTTGCCCGCAATCTGGCCGGACTATGCAAAGGTACGAATGAGTCGAGCAGTAGAGAATGCCGGAATTCTCGAGAAGCGTCCAGTCGGAAAGACTGTACTGTCTTTCATTTCGGAGCCAGAGGCTGCAGCCCTTGCAACGTTGAAAGACCTAGCAGGCAGACCAAATATCAAGGTATGCCATCTCACATTGCCTCTAAATCATTTGATGCAGAACACATCACTTATAGTTTGGCTTAGGTGGGCGATCACTTCATCGTTTGCGATGCTGGTGGAGGTACGGTCGATCTCATGAGCTACGAGGTACTCGGCCTGAAACCTTTGGCCGTTCGAGAGGCTATCGAAGGAGACGGAGACATGTGTGGCGGCGTGTTTCTCGACGAGGCATTCATCGAATTAGTCAAAGAGAAGGTCACACCCCAAGCCTGGGCCAATATTCCCAAAGACGATGCGGCCAGTATCCTCAATGGGGACTGGGAACACGGCATTAAACAGCAATTCAACGCTCAAGACCGTGACTGGCACATCAAGCTGCCCCCCGAGTGTCAAGCTAGAGGAACATCCAAGCGTGGAATCAAACGCAAGCGGAACCTCATGCTCAATGTGCATGACCTTCTCACTGTGTTTGACCCGATCGCTATCAAGATTGCGGCCTTGGTACAGAAGCAGATTCACGGTGTTGAAGCCAAGTGTGGCAAGCTCCCCAAGGTGAAAAGAAAACCTCAATCCGTGTAACTTGTGGAAAGAAAATCTCTGACATGCCAGATGAAAATGCAGAACGTTATCCTAGTCGGAGGATTTGGGAGATGCCGCTACCTTCACAGTCACCTTCAGAGCACTATGGATAAGAACATCACACTCCTGCAGTCCACCGGATCCAAGCCGTAGGTTGCTTCACACCTCTATGTCTTACTGGGCTAACGCAGATAAGATGGACCGCCATCTGTCGCGGCGCGGTAATTCACGGACTTTCCCAGCAGGGCCTCTCTCCAGGCCTCTCTATCAGCGTCAAGTCCAGAATTGCCCGAGCTAGCTACGGAATCATCACCAACAAGAGGTACGATCCTAGAATTCACAGAAAGGACCTCAGATTCTGGTGCACAGACGAACACTGCTGGAAAATCAAACATCAAATGGAGTGGTTTCTCAAGCAGGTAATACGTTCTCTAGTGAAAGCTCATGTCATTCTCACAAGACACTAACACTGCTGATAGGGCATGGATGTCTCAAGCACCGAACCCATTCGCAAAGACTTCTATCAGCTATTCGAGACTGCCCCAGAAACAATCTCACAGACGCTGTGCATCAGCACGGCATGGCCTCCGCAAGTGGAGTACAGCGAAGCTGTCAAGATCCTATGCGCCATTGCTTGGAATAAGGAACTTGACTTCGAGAGCATGCCTCGTTACACCAATCCAATTGGCAAGGTCTTCCACAAGCTCGAATTCGACATTGACATGAAGTGCGCTGGTGCAAGCATTGACTTCACTGTCTTTCATGATGGCAAGAGCGTAGGATCCAAGAACGTTGCAGTGGTCTTCGAGGGTGAGGTGAAGGATGAGGAGGTGGACGGCTCGGACGAGGAAGATGCCAAGTCAGAGGCCAACTCTTTCTGACTTTTGTCTTGGGGTACAATGCTACGACGATATGGAATCACGGAAATGGCGGTCGATGAAATAATGAAATGACGAAGGCAGCAGCTTTCTCCTGGGTCGTTTCTAGAACCAAAATCTGGGCACCTGGCCAGTCATAAGCTGAATCTCATAGACATCAAATCAACCAGAAACGAAGAGAAAGTGCGATACGATTGTGTTGTGTTTCGTTCCAGAGGTGTGGAGTGAGCCAAAGTACCTAAAGCTGCGTACATTTCAATGATGTGTTCATAGCTTCTCGAATGTCTCAAGATTGTTTGCCCACGATTCTCGCCATGACCGGCCGACTTGCTTTCGGGATTTCTGACTCCAGTTTCTGGACTTTTGTGGGCTTATCTCAGCCTTAATGAGTTGACAGGTTTCATTGGACCACGACATCAGCGTATGTAGAACAGGAGAAAGCGTGTCTACCTGTATGGTCTACACATCCTCAAGACCGCATTTGATACGCCAGCCCGTGCTGGGTATCTTCAAAGTCCACAGCTGTGGCGTTTCTGACCTGCAACCCGTCAGCTTGGGCTTCCGGAAGCTTATCAAGACCATCACCTGCTCGACCCGTCATCGTGTCACGTCGGCAGAAGGCCAATCGGACAGCGGTGCGAGAGCGGTAAGACTGGGAATTCCCAGATATCCGGGATGTTGGACCATCCTCATGCATGGCCCGTATGATGGGCTTTGTATGCGTGCTTCATCAATGCCTAAGGGTTGGTGAGGTTGCCTTAAGCGCCGGTGGCGGTTCAAAGAGGTTGTTTTACGGACCGACTATCCGCGCGCCTCTGTGTAACCTGATATGCTTTCTCAGCGGCGTTGGCCGGAAGTTCAAAGGCGTGTATGGCAGGATTCAAACGGATTGTTTTCGACTGAGCCGTCTTCGCTGCAGCCTACGATTCAACGCCAAACCCAGAGTTTTGGTGGGTTAGCTGGTAAGCTCGCTCGCTCCAAGAGATGGCTTTGATATGCTGCAGCTATATGCAGAGCTTATATGCTGACTAAATATTAAGATTTACGACATGGACGAGTCCATTGGTCCAGCTGGCCCAGGTTCAGCTCATGGCTTGATGGCGAAAGGGTCTGAGGTGACGGCAGCCTAAGGAGGAGAGAGTCGGAAGAGTATTTGAACGTTCGAGGGTCCGGATAACAATGCGTGATGCCACTATATCTCACGCTCGACAGCTACGCACTCATATCCTTTGGGCGAGAACCCTCGATAACATGATAGCCAAGACTGAGGTCGTGCCCCAGACCGGAGGACCGCTGGAGAAGGCGGAGCAGCCAGACTTCTCCTCCACCAAGGGTCCTCTCTCAGGAGACAACACCGACACAGAGCGAGGCAAAGATACAGTCGTCGTCGAGCCCGTCCGTACTGTCACCGGGATCAAGTGGTACCTCATCGTCTTCGCAATCCTCTCATCGACCTTCCTCTTCGCCCTGGACAACACCGTCGTCGCTGACGTGCAGCCTCAGATCGTGTTGCAGTTCGATTCCATCAAGGATATTGCATGGCTTGCTGTCGCCTTCATCATGGCGGCCACGGCTGTCAACCTCTTTTATGGCCAGCTATATTCCTATCTGAAGCCCAAGTGGCTCTACATCGCCAGCGTCGCTGTCTTCGAAGCGGGCAGTGCTCTGTGCGGCGCGGCGCCGAATATGAACAGCCTCATCGTCGGGCGAGCGCTGTGCGGTCTCGGTGGTGTTGGTATGTATCTCGGCGTCATGGTCCTTATCGCTGCTACGACGACGATCCAGGAGCGGCCTGCGTATCTTGCTAGTATTGGGATTACGTGGGGGCTGGGGACTTTGCTTGGACCGGTGGTGGGAGGTGCATTTGCTGACTCGGATGCGACGTGGCGGTACGTCAGCCTTCACCATGATCGATAGCCTCCTCAGTGACTGACACTTGACAGGTGGGCTTTCTACATCAATCTCCCCATCGGTGGCCTGGCCGCGCCTGTGTATCTGTTCATGCTACCGTCCCCCGACCCTCAGCCTGGCGCGACCATCCTCCAGCGACTCGCCGAGATCGACTGGATCGGTGCTCCGCTCATGCTCGGCGCCATCGTCTGCTTCACCATGGGTATCTCCTTTGGCGGCGTTCTGTATGAATGGGAATCCGGCTCCGAGATAGCGCTTTTCGTCGTCGCAGGCGTCCTATTCATCGTCTTCGGCATCCAGCAAGCGTACTGTATCGGCACAACCAAGGAGCGTCGCATCTTCCCCGTCGAGCTCATCACCTCCCGCAAGTACTACCGGACCATCGTCCTCATGTTCTGCGTCACGGCCGCCGGAGGCTGCGCCATCTTCGTGCCGGTGTACTTTGTTCCCATCTTCTTCCAGTTCACGAGGGGCGACAGCGCCATCGACGCGGCTGTCCGGCTGCTGCCGTTCATCTTGGTGATGGTCACCGTGACCCTGACGCAGGGCGGCATGCTGTCGCGCCCGTCCGGGAAATTTGGGCTGTACATGCCGTGGTTCACCGTCGGCGGCATCATTAGCGTGATTGCCTCCACCTTGATGTATGTCGTCAAGACGGACACCAGCACGGCCTGGATCTATGGTGCCTCTGCCATGCTCGGTGCTGGCGTAGGGACTTTCACGCAAGCGGGCTTCTCGATTGCGCAAGCCAGCGTGCCGGCGTCCAAAGCTGCTGTTGCGTCCTCTCTGATTGCCCTGGCGCAGTCGAGCGGTATCAATATCGCGCTGGCGGTCAGCAACGCGGTGTTTCTGAACAGGGCTGAGAAGCGGCTGACCGATCCTCCCGGACACTGTTACGGAGGACCAGATCCAGGCTGCGATTGCTGGTGTCGGGACGGAATTTGTCACGACGCTGCCGCCGCGGATGCAGCAGGAGGTTCTTGAGGCCATTGTTGAGGCTTTGAACTTGCCCTACATCCTGGTCATCGCTGCTGGGGCACTTGTCTTGGTCTGCAGTGTGCTGATGAAGAGGGAACGGTTGTTCATGACGGCTGCTCTTGGCGTTTGAGGACCTTCGGCGCTTGGAGCACTGACTGAGATGATGAGGGAGGAATGATAGTAATGAAAGTAGATGGAGCAATCTTGTTGGTGATGAAATCTTAGATGGGGATATCGGAATATTAGGGTTGTCCGAATGGGTATAGAGTCTAGGTGAGATGAGAGCATTAAACATGAGAAACAGATGTTGAATGCAGGACTAACAGTGCGACTCTTCGTTCCCTCAGGAGCGACATGGTTCCCACTTGGAAGAGTTTGAAGTCACATCGCATCTGGATCTGCTAAGACGGGACGCCTTTGCTGAACCACCGAAATTATCCGGTAGACGACTTGCTAGATCTTGTCATCAGCGACATCAAATCGCTTGAATGCCACTTGGCCTGCCAATCTTAGTTCCATGATGGTACCTTCCCTCGGGCATCAAGCACGTATTCCTCTTCGAATAATTCTTCAACGTAGAGACCAAGGGGCAAACGTCAGTTGTCGCGCAGAAGAAAAGGATGAGAAGTCGATTGCTGAATGGCCTGGAGGTGGCTCCTAAAGCTTGGAGTTTGTCCAAGAGAACGAGTATGCTCTAAAGTCCTGACTCCCGAGACTCGATGCGCGTCTTGGTGTAAGGCGCCCCTTGACAATGCTCAGTGATGACTGAGATGCACGATATGTGTGAGGCAAGGGATGAGTAAAAGGGATGAGTGAGATGGAGTGAGATGAAGAGTGAGGTGAGGTCGTCGCGGTGGAGCGTGCACCCACGGGCCGTGCGGAGAAACGGGTCCCAGCGCGTCTTACCTAATGCGCTCAGAGACCCGCTATTTTAAAACAGAGCCACAGGGGGACTGCAGCTCCATGTTGCAGGACAGTTTCGCTCTAACCCGTTGCGGCCGGTCCATCCCTCGGTCGGAGGACGTCCAAAAGTTGACACCTCTTCGGAAACTCGACCACAGCGCTGAACACTCTCATCAAATCCCGGAGCTCCGTCGCGAACTCATCCAAATTCGCCATCTCCCTCTATTACCAACGACGACAGCGACGAAGAAACCCGCCGCCATCGATCTCGGCCCTCCAAACACAGCATGAGTTCATGAGAACAGGGTCCCATCGTGCCCTTGCCGCTGTCATTCGTCACAGCCCGCCATGGCTCTCCCTCTCGTGAGAGGCCATCCCGTCCGCGGACTCTGGATCGCGTTCCTTCACCTCCTTTTCGCGGCTTCGGTATGCGCCTACACACCGCTCTCGGCAGCCGTGCTCAAAAACGTCACGGTATCCGAGGCCGACTTTGACATTCACAACGGCCCATTGCTGGCCCCCATTCTCATTCCCCGAGTGCCCGGCACGGATGGGCAGCTCAAAACTCAACAGCATTTCGTCGATTTCTTCACCAAGAACTTACCGAAATGGAATATCCAATGGCAAAACTCAACGGATAAGACACCCGCCACGGGAAACACCGATATCCCATTTCAGAATCTCATCATCAGGCGCGAACCGCCATGGACGAAGCCTGGTCAGGCCAACTATCTCACCCTGGTGGCGCACTACGACAGCAAGATTGAACCCAAGGGCTTCATCGGCGCGACGGACAGCGCTGCGCCGTGCGCTATGCTTCTGCACGTTGCGAGAGCGCTGGATCCGATGATGACCCAGATGTACGATGAGATGGTTGCCCTCGGGGAGAACGGCGGCACAGTTCCCCAGGATATGGGTCTGCAGATTCTGCTTCTCGATGGAGAGGAAGCTTTCAAGTCCTGGACGGATACCGACTCACTATATGGCGCAAGGTCAGTTGAAGTATGACACAGCATGAGGCTCATCACACTAATATCTTGCTCTAGGTCCCTGGCTCTCGAGTGGGAGAACACATTTAACCCAGCCATGTCTCATTACAAGAACCCCCTAGAGCAGATTAGCATGTTCGTGCTGCTCGATCTCCTTGGCTCAGCAGAGCCCAAGGTCCCTTCTTACTTTCAGTCAACCCACTGGGCCTACAAGGCAATGGCCGACATAGAGAAGCGCATGCGTGACCTCAATTTACTCGAGAGCAAGCCCAAGATGCCGTTCCTGTACGACATCAACAAGGTGAACCAGATGTTCGGGCGTAGCGGTATTGGTGACGATCACGTTCCCTTCATGATGAAGGGTGTCAACATTCTGCATATGATTCCCTCGCCTTTCCCCGACGTATGGCACACGACGCAGGATGATGGAGAGCACCTCGATATGCCGACGGTGAGGGACTGGACCAAGATTGTGACGGCGTTTACGATGGAGTGGCTTGATGCGATGGAAATAATGCCCGAAGAGGCCCAGAGGTAGCATACCTAGAAGTTGAACCGTGGAAGTTGAACCGTGGAAGCTGAACTCCGTCTTTGTTTCTCATCATGCCTGTTCACTGCTTGTTCTTTGTGTAAGCAGGTTTAGAAACGACATGTTGAAGTCGACTTATTCGTGGTGGAGTTCCTACCCGTGCAACGTCTTTGTCACTGCTGTGGTAAACCGAGTAAACACTGAGCTTCTTTACCACCAAGGGACAGTCACCTGAACTTCAAAGGAGAGACTGGAGCCTGGGCGTCTGTTCAGCAAACCGTCAAGCTGCCAGGTGCAAATATAGATGGCTTCAACATTTTCTTTGTCACTTCTTCCACAAACTGGATATAAAGCAGTCCACTTCCTCCAACGTTGGCTGGATCAATGTTGCACGCTCTTCTTCTCGCACAGCTTTTTCTCAATCTTGTTTACAGATTCACTGCACTCCAGTTGTAAGTCCAACAGCTGGGATTGGGGATAGAAGTGGCAAATGCTTCACTCTCACCTCCCCCCTTTTGCTCAGTACTAGACTCAAAGCTGACAGATGAGAAAGTGCGGCGTCATTCACACAATTTCCACAGCCGTCGACGAGACCTATCCACCTTTCCCAAGCAGATGCAATGTCTACCAATAAGATTTGGGGTCAACTCCAGGTGGATTTAACAAAAGCTCATCCTATTCAGCGAATCACCGACTCTGGCGATTTCCGCTTCGTCATCGCCAATGACTTCCCTCCTCCTCAGCCTGTGCCATGGGGAAAAGACCAAACCTGGAGCCCTGTATTGAGCAAGAGCCTATATTATAAACGCCCCGCTAAGTCATAGAAGTTATCCTCTGGGACGAATTGGAAGTGGAGGTCGCACTTGGAAATCATCGTTGATTTCGAAACCATCAAGGAAGCTTCATCACCCTTGGCCAAGGTGTTGGCAAATGAATCAAATAGAAAGGTCGACGGATACCCTGGCAAAGGCGCCATTTTGCCAGAGGGTGATAATGTCGGTTCAATGTTCGTTCTCTTTGCAATCATCCACAAACGCATTCAAAAATTGGTTCCAGTCAGTATCTCAATTGAGGAGTTCAAGAGTGTACTAGAACACGCAGACAAATATGGACTTGTACACTGTCTGGATAACACGATTCTCGAGGCATGGATGCCCAAGACAGAGGAAAGAGGAAAGCTAACGTCCGCTGCCGATATTGTCTGGCTCGCCTGGATCGCCAGAACAATCGGTGCGGCAGAAGTCTACCACGAAACGATCGCCAGACTGGCCCTTCTGTATACAGATCTCAGTAACCCTGACGTGAATATTTTGTCTGGGTGGGTGAAAGTATACGACGAAATTAAGAGTGAGTTTTGCGTCTTTTCTAATTGCTTGAGCGTGGAAAGAACTGACATAGCCTGACGAAAACAGAGGACGTAAAGAAGTTTCGACAAGAAGCCATTAGGGCTACAATAAGCTACCTGAATATGTTTCTAGATCCCGCCTCAGAGCACAAACACTGTGTAAACAAAGAAGCAACTGCAGAGGACCGTGAGAAATGTAACTCAAGGATATTTAACTCCGTGGAACAGTTCATCATTACGGACGGACCTGAGTTCGCTTGCTTCGTCGAAAATGAGGAAGACCTTGTTCATGACAGGGGTCAGTATATCGGGAAGATTTTGAAGACAGTGTGCTCTACCATCGAGGGTCACGAGTCTTGTGATCCTGTCTTCAGGATTTCGCATCCTATAGGAGGCAGCGTTTGGCCAGAGCTCGACGTTGAATTGCAGACAGAGATCAAACAGCGAGGAATGATCTCGGGATGGATCGCGCAGAAGTGAGACCAAATAGGCTTCTGAGCAAATCGTGAGGAATTTATGCTTCCTCCAAGCTCTAGAGGCATTCATCCAGGGCTTTACATCATATCATCTATTATTGGGATGATGTGGCCGAAGCGCAATAGGAGAGGTGGTTTACTAATGAGGGAAATTGCAAGAATACGACCGGTTCATTCTCCTTGCTTCTTCTCTTTCAAGTTGGGTTCGATATGGTTGGGAGACTAGCCATTTAGAATGAGGTCCAGTGGTCTCAAAGTGTAGTTATCTATAGGCAGTCCGAAAACGATTTAATACTACCGTTCCCATGCTTTGGGCAAGTTAAACGAAGATGACAAGCGTAAAAGTCGCTTCACTTTCGATTTCTACCTGCTCTGGCAGTCATGATGCGAAGCTCCGTCGAAACCTCAATTAGCAAGGAGTCCTTCTCGTAAATATCTTACCCCTTTAACTCTGGGGCAAAGCAGAAGCAGTCATTTCAATCATTCTGGAACTTGGCATCTACTCAAAGGCCGCTACCTCTATCGAAATAACATACACATAAGATGAACGCACAACCCATTTACCTCCAAACTTCGTGAATAGAAAGAGATAGGTGGGGTTCGGAGCACCTGTCAATGACACCAAAAAAATCAAGTCTAGCACCACAGGTGCACTTATAAGTCGTGCCTGCCGGGCAAATGCGCCTGTTCACTGTCCTCATTAGCCATCCTCACAAATCACTCTTCATTTTCGTGTCACTGGCAACCAAAGACTTGTATTGCTCCCTTTGTGGTAGGTTCAAAATTGTTGTTTTCTCACAGTGCCTTTGTCACGAGTACGGTAAAACGAACGAATGTTTACCATCATTACCTCCACAAGTAAAATGAAGCCGAGGGTCAAAGGAACGCATACCCCCTGAGTCCCTTACACTACGGGTAGCCAATGAAAAGTTCCTTCCCGATGATGTCGATCCAGGTCACGCTCCGCATCCTCGTGCACAACAAAACATGTATAAAAGCCCGCCTTTTCCCTTCAGATGGAACGGAACAAACGCCATCAGCCCTTCTGAAACGCACTACCGACAGCTGCACAATACGTAAAACATTACACAGAGAGTTCGTAAGTCCTATATCAGAACAGATGGAGAAATGCGCTAATTCTAAAGCGTATGGTCGGGCAGAAGCTTCCTGGCATCATCAAGACAAGCCTTCGCCTTACAGAAATGACGTCTTCTAATACTAGCAACTCGTTGGAGTCCGACATTACAGATCTGCTGCGTGTCCAACCTATCAACTTTTGCAAAGATGATTCCACGTCACCCGACTCCTTTAAAGTTGGTGGCAACCGCTCTCAAAACCGTAATATGGGGGTCACGGTCATAGTCTCCCTGGCTATACTGGAGGAAGCTTTGAACGGGTTTGAGAAGCACGAGAAATCTTCCTTGAAATTTAAGGAACATTTATCAAAATATCCTGTCGATTTGGCACTGATCTTCTTAGACATCGCCCACGGTACTGAATTACTCGTTCCAAACAAGGCCTCAATTCCAATGAAAGGCCCCGAATTGAACAAGATTTCCTTTTCGAATCTCTGCGACCTAGTTAACAGGGCTGAAGATCTCGGCCTGGCGCATCTCTTGGGCCCGTACCTGGAGCAATTGATAACCGCACAGTACAATAAAAACAACCTCCCAGCATCAATTGTTGACCTCGCTGCTTGGCTCGCTTGGAAGGTTGGCGCGGGACGTTTTTACGACGAAATGATCGACCACCTGGCATTTATCTGCGAACTCGACGGGCTAGGCAATGTCATAAGACCGGGACCTGACGGGGATCCGATCTTTGAACATACCCTTCATGACAGCTATGAAGATAATGCCGAAGTACCTGGTGAGCCTTTCGAATTTTGATCTTTAAACAGTCGAAGAATTCGATGGCCTAACATAAAGCAGCCAACGTGGCTTTTGTCCGTGAAGAAAGACTGAAAGACGTGATCCGGAAGCTCAGGCACACTATATCGCTCAGCAATGGTAGCAAAGGATGCGTCGCCAACAACGTACTAGAGAATGAACGAGTTAAGTGCACTAACGCGATTCACGACTACATGACTCAAGAGTCCAAACTCAAGATCAGTCAGAAGCTTGATGTCGATGGCCTGGGCCAGGTCTTCTTAGGCGGAAATACTTCGACTTATAGGGGCAGCATCAAGGAATTGTGGCAGAGGTTGTTGGCGGTGAAATGCGAAGCCGCACACGAGACATGCGATCTCTTTAGGGAGATGAGACTCAAGTTCGAAAAGGGACCAAGCTGGCCCCCTTTTGAATTGGCTTCGAAACGTCAGGGACATTTCAAGAAGCAAGCTGAAACCTTTAAATGGACACTGGGATAGCATGTTCATCTTCGATTTAGGAACCTGAGAAGTTCTTGGCCATCTATGATGGAGATAAATCCTTGCAAGGGGGGTATTAGAGCACCTTGTGTTGGTATACACGTGGGCAGGTCAGACCTTTCGGTCGCGACGAGGTCAATAGTCGAGGTAGGTCTATTGCGCGTATGTATAAGGGGAAGATCGTGGACAGAGCCCGCGATCCCTCGGTGGGTGTAAGTAGGTCGAAGGGTCCGTCTGCACGGGCCCAGACTGCCTACCTACCTCCCCTACCTAACCGTCTACCTAGACCCTTTTTCTGCCTTGCCAATCCAACACCTTGCCTTGTATAAAGGTAGCATGTATTGAAGCATCAAGTACGGGCGGGGTGTTTACATTGAGAATCCAGACGAATGATGTGGCAGAACTTATCCATAGGTTTGTTGAGAAATGTATATGAGCTCCTAGAAATCAAATTTTGTTTATTTCCAGTCTAACGTTTGAGGTTTTTCAATCTCGAACTTTGGTTGAAGAGCTGGCCATGGAGCGAGTTCAATTCTGATGGTTCTAAGGTGTCACGCTGGAAGAAAAGAGACCCAGTGACATCGTTTCAATGCTTCGAGAAAGACTTATCAAATTCCCTTGAATGAACTGAAGGATGATGGTGCCCCTGATATGTGATGCCCCAATGTTACCGGAAACGAAGCACAGAAATATGGTGATAACGCAATAACACAAAGTTAGTGTTAAAGTTTACTACACGTCCTGTCTGACTAGCATCGACAATGATGCCATTGAAACTCAGACAGCCTAAGTCCAAGTGTGCATTTCAGAAGCTTTTGCCCTAGAAAAATACCAGTTACATGGTGATGTTATACATAGGATAGAGCCCAGTCGACACCCAGTGCCTTAGACGTCCAGATTCAGAGTACTTAGGACCCGAGACTTAGAGAACACTATCGAGATAAAACCCTTCAACCTATTGCGTCTGTGTGCTGAATGAATATATGGAGGCACGGAGGCAGGTTGTGTGCTATGGGCCTACTTATTGCCCCAGAAGATCGACCAAGTCGCCCGCTTGTCAGGCATGCCAAATCCGGCCGGGCAACCGCATCTAAGCGGTGCCCTCACTCTTCCAAACTGACTTCTCGCTTGGCCTTGTGTAACTACCTTGCCTAGAGACCACAGACTCCGATTATTTCTTTCATGATGGAGGTTTTCGAATCCCTGTTCCCACACAACGCCTTTGTCACTGGTGCAGGAAACCAAAGAACCTTCACCCTCACTACCGCCACCAGGAGCATTTGAACAAGGTCTAAAGGAATGAATGTAGCCTTGGCTACCTTTTCGTTGAGCCCAATTCACGAGGCGCTCCGCATTTCCTTGTATGAGGTGGGACATAAATGAGTCATCTGCTTCCTCGAGGAGGAACAGAAGAGGCGATAAAACGTCTTCTTCAACGCTCCGTAATTCGCAATAGATCTTGAACAACACTACTATTAGAATTGCATACGTTTCATATTGGATATGAGGTTCTACTCCCAAAGTTGTTAAACAAAGAGCACCTTGACTATTCCCACGGCCATTGACAGCAACTGTTAGCTAACAGACATGGCATCTACAAAGACAACGTGGGATTCTGTCGTCGCAGAAATACCGGACGACCGGGTTATTACTTTTTGCAAGGAAGGTCACTTTTGCTTCGTGATTGGCAATGACACCGACTTGCCACTCAAGATCTTCGTTTCCCCTGAGAAAATGACGAAAGCTTCCCCGGGTGTCTTTGAGTCAAATTGGCAAAAGAAGGGACAACGGGTGGGGGAAATGCAACGCGACAATTCTCAGGTAATGTTGATCCTCCTTGCGATCATCCACGATGAGAAGCGCTTTATTCCGGATAAGGTCCGTGTTATTGAGCTCTATGGTCTCTTGACACATGCTCGAGTATATGGCCTCACAGGGAGTTTGGGCCCGCATCTCGAAAATTGGATGCCCACAGAGAAAGAAAGAACCGACTCGCCTGACAAGGAATACGTTGCCTGGATCGCTTGGGAGATTGGCGCGAAAGAAATCTACAACGAAATGGTCAACTACCTAGGCTCCAAATGCTCCGGTGATGGAAAAGGCGGCATCCAGTGGCCAGAGATACCCGACCCTATAGAGATATATCTTGCCGAAGCGAAAATCACTGGTGAGTCTCTCACACTCTAGTCATCAGGCATTCAAGTAAACATGTATCCTGTACCAAGATACTAAATCTAACATAAAACAGATGACATAGTAAAGGTCCGAAATCGACTCTTAGATTTCATGTTCACTGAGCTGAGAAAGACTATGAACCTCGACGAGAGTGATCGTAAACACTGCGTTAAAATCGAGTCAACAGACAATAATCCAGATTACGAGGAATGCACCTTCCAGGTTCAATCAATCATGAATGAAGAGCAATTGACCAGAATTTGGGCCGCAGCTGGTATCGATGTCGCTGCTCTGTTGTTGTTGTTGTTGTTGTTGTATTTAACGCCGTGGCGGCCGGGCTAGAGCCCTTACCGCAGACCTCCCGAAGGGTATATGGCGTGGAGGGCCGTGAGCCAAGGCTACCTACTCTACAGTACGTCGTCTCTTTACATCGTCCTCCAAATCATGCCTTGTGGCCACTACGCGTTCTGTCTGTCCCCGGTTCCCGCTGGTGCCCCAGTTTCATTCTTTCCCAAATCGTCCCTTGGAATCGGGAGGTTCTTTGTAGTCCGCACTCACATCTACCTAGGTGTGGATGCTGCTACCGCAGACAGATCTTCTGGAAGAAGTCCGTCACGCGGAGAAAGGCCTCGAAGCCTCGTGGGTCGGTGATTAATCTCTTGAAGTAGGCCTCGAGAGATCCCATAGGACCTATGGGCTCGGGCATACTGCGAGAGTGGAGGGTCGGCCACCGTTGCCTCCTCGCCAGCGTTAGTCGACAGTAGACCAGGTGGTCCACGTCTTTCGCCTCTCCACAAGAGCACATCATTAGAGCGTCGTCGTGGTTGAAACGTCGGTGATATTGCTCGAAGTCCCCGTGACCCGATCGTGCCGCCAGCAGGTGATGTAACGTAGCCCGCGGCAAGGCCAGTTCAGGAGGGCTGGACAGAGCTGCCTCAAGCCCCAAGTCCGCGTACCGCGGCCTTCGCTCTTTATACCACCATCTCCTGTGCTGGCTTTGTAATTTTTCCCTTGCAAGCCGCTTGATGCCCGCTAGTGTTGCCATTTGACCCATCCGCGCCGGCAGTGTCGTTCCTTCTTTGGCCAGCCGGTCCGCGGCCTCGTTTCCTTCGATGCCCTGGTGTCCCGGGGACCAGTGCGTCCGTATATCAAATATCCTGGCCGCTTCTTGGATTTCGAGGAACGCGTCTTGTGACGAGTCCGGCGCCTTGCCGCGGATGCCTTGTATAACGCTGGTGTTGTCGATACATATGTGGATTGGATGACCGCGATTGGTGAGCAGAGCCCTTCTGAGGCCGGTTCGCGCCCCTTCGACCTCGGCGTCGAACACTTCTGCTAGTCCGAGTCGGCCGCACCCTTGCGCTATGCGTTTGGAGTCTCGGTAGATGACGAAGCCGTACCCCACGGCTCCGTTCGTCGCCCTGGAGCCGTCCGAGAAGACGATCATATGGCTTTCCGGTACTGTCTTTAGCCAGCGCTCGAAAGCTTTCGCAGCCTCTTCTTTGCATTGAACTACTATCTGATCCTGTGAGCTTGGCAGGTACTGTGATTGGAGGAACGTTGGTCTTCCGCATCTTGGCAGAAGTTCAGCCGTCCGTTGTAGTCTCGTCTGTTGCTGTCCCTGCTGGGAGAGCCGCGCGACTAGCGGGTGTCGGCGATCAATCCTCTGTAGTCGGACTGCGGCCCGTAAACGGACGCCTTCTAAGGCGACTTTGGCTGACGGTAAGCCGGCGTCTCGGAGGAGGCTACTGGTTGGCGTTGTCCTCCAGACAGGTAGAACGATCCTTGCTGCCGCTGTAATGACGCTGTCGATCTTCTGCACGAGCCCCTTCTGGCCTGTGTTGACGGGTCTTCCTTGGAAAGGCGGACTCGTGTCTGTCTCCGCTTGGCGTCTCGAAGCCGGCTTCGTGATACCTGCGTACCATGTTTCGGCGCCGAAGAGCGCGATCGGCAGTACGTAGGAGACGACGGCTTTTCGCACGGCGGCCGCTGGCAGTCCTCTCTTTGTGTTTGTAAGCTGCCTCAGGTGTTGAGCTGCCTTCTTTGCCGCAGCTACTCTTGTGTCGACGTGGTGCCGGAAGGACAGTCTCTTGTCGAACCAGACACCCAGCCAGCGTACAGGATTTGG